>NC_080420.1:2785000-3085000 GCF_029873635.1 Malania oleifera
CCACAGTTTCAAAGCTTGAAAAGGTCCGCCTTAATGGCTAATAATAATTAATTGGATATTCAAGACATTTAATTGATTGAACAGTGACCTATGTACTAAATGCATAGTGGGGTTATGACAGTTACACTGCCAGTCAAATAAACAAAGCCAAGTTTTAAAATTCCAATGGGTTAGCCGAATGCACCATGGGGTCGGCAATAATGAATCTTGCACATTCATGTACACTAAACAATGCTCTAAACAGTAAATTTGAAATTACAATTGGAAATTTGAGTTAAAATTGCAATGCACACTGAAATTGCATAATTGTAGCAACTGCAATCGGCAAAACCCCAAATAGCAAAATTGAGCTTCTTAGTGGCATTCAGTCAAGCAATTGGAGCCCAATCAGCTGAATAATCTGTTGACCTTATTGGTCACGCTCGGTTTTGATTATGACAAATACTCATTGTATCTAATGAGTGTTTGAGTTTTTGTGGAGGAATCAAGAATGTTAAAATAAAGATGTGCACAAAGTCAAGTAAAGGCCGAAGACCAAAGTTTTATTCCATATTGTAATATATTTAATTGGTCTGTAATAGTAAGTAGGTACTTGGTTTGTAATAAACTCACACACATCACATGTATGATTTACTACGTAAGCTCAAACAAACCATGAATAAGAAAGGACCTTAGAAAGACCTTAGGGTGTACCCTCAGTCGACCGACACCGGACTTTTTCGATTTCTCTATTTTGGACCCAAGTGACCCTAAGACACACACATGTACACATATGTTTGTTAGACACTTAAATAAGGCTTGATTGTGTCAAGACGAGATCGAAATGCACACTTGGTGCACTTTCGGTCGATCGGCCAAATCAGTTCATTTTTGGCTTGGTCGACCGAACCATAACTTGGTCAACCATTGACCAAGGTCCCGATCGACCGAGATCCTGTAGTTCATTTGACCCCGGTCGACCGAACCACTTGGAGTCAACATTTTGACCTCCCAGTCGACCGACCACTTTTGTACTCCAACTACCTGGTCGACCGGAGGGTCCTTGGGAGAATTCCCAGCGGTCTGGTCGACCAAACCATGCAGTTCAAAAAGGCCCGGTCAACCGAACCTCGGAAGTTTGGGAAATCTCCCTCCCCAGTCGACCGAGCCTTTCAGTCCTAAAGTCCCCTGGTCGACCGAGCCATTTGAGTCCTGGTCAACTGAACCATTTCTGGTCGACCGGACCTCTCGGGTTGTTCCTATTTTTTTACAGCGATTAAATGTTTTAAATAGGGTTAAATTGTTTTAAGTGTCATTAAACTTTTTCAATAATACCCAATTGGTCCCCAGCGGTCATATTTCCTTCCATGACTATATATATGTGATCATTTGCAAAGATTAAATAGAGATTAGCCACTTTGATTAGGAAAAAATTCTCTGAAAAATAAAAACCCTATACTACTCATTTTCTTATTAAAACCACTCATACTTGCCTTCTATCATTTCCTACATATTTTATAAGTTGATTGAGTGTTTTGGTAAAATAGGTTTGCTCTCCTTATACTACTTGTTTGACACGATTTTCTTAAGAGCCAAACCTAAGGATTCTTAGGGGGCTTTTGCTAATAAGCCTTTCCTAAGAAAACTTTGTGAGATCTTCTAAGCTCGCACCTTCATTGCAAGATCTTGAGAAGAGTGTATTTGTTTTTGTTTGCAAAATTTTTTAAACACTTCCAAATATCTATTGTACTTTTATCTTGCAAAATATTTTGAAGAGATATTTGTTTGTGTGATTATGATCTTAGTTGTCATATTCTTTCACTCATATATTATTAGCTGAATACAAAGATTACACACCTTTTGCAAACCAAGCATATACATCACTTAAATACTCACATGCTTGAGATGTATTGCTGATTGAAATACTGGAGACATGACATCTTTGTGTGAACTTATTTATTGAACATATCTAGTGATACAAAGACTGTCAGTTTGTCACTCTCACGTACGCATTACACTGATAGAAAATACCTTTGAGAGTTGAACCATTTAAATCACATTGAGCTTACATATTGAATCATACTGTGGTGTTTGTAATTGCATGTATTTGGTTACGCATCTGCTTTGTTTGAAAGCTTATTCATTGTACCATTTGATTGTATTTCAAATACTGTTGTATTTCCAAGCACGGGCCTGAAGAGGGAGACTAGCCCTGGAATAGTCCCAGATTGGCTTAGACCCGGTTAGGAAAGTTAGGTGTGTCGTCCTGTTAAGGCGTGTAGGTTGAGGTCAGCCCCGCTAAATGACCTGGTTAAGGTTGAGGTCAGCCCTGTGTTAATTTGACTTGATTGTAAACAGTGTCGCTCCACCCTTAAGTGAGCCTTTAGTGGAATCCTTTAGCTTGCGAGCTAAAGGCAGGGACGTAGGCACAGTTGGCCAAACCCCGATAACATATCGTGTGTTTACTTATATTTCTGCATTTTATATTTACCGCACGTGTATGTTATGGGTGAATAATGTGTATGACTTAATTTCCACAGTATATTTATCTACGCATTTGGAAATTGTATAGATTGATCCTAGGTTGTGTGCATACCGTTGTTGCATAGATCAACCTAGGAGAAAAGTTTTAAAATTCCAATTCACCCCCCACCTCTTAGGAATACACAAATTCTAACATAATCCACACCATAATCAAAACAAACAGTAACAAAATCACCATCGTCAATGGTAGACATTTCACAGATTTCAATCTTAAACTTCAATCTGCCACTACACTCACAACCCCATCCAACATGGAACTCATGAATCAACTGGGATACAATCAAATAATTTGAGTTTATAGACCCCACATATGACATAGACAACACAAAAATAGTCTGCGAAATCTATAACATTGCATGCTTACTTGTAGTTCCCTTTGTCACAAATGATCGAATACTTGGTGCATACACATCCAAATCCTTTGAAACAAATCCATCCCGAACCGATTAAGAATCTTAATTGATATTGAAAATACCAGAACTCACATCTTTAACCCCAATGAAATCAAAACTGTAAGAACCTATCGAATTGAACAACCATCCCGGCATTATAAATTATCAAAATGTTACTGAAGATATAGCCCAAAAAATGAGCATAGCTCGTTAGGTAAGGAAGAATTGGCCCAACTGACAAGCAACGCTCGTGAGGCCAGAAGACTGCCTAAAAAATGAGCACAGCTTATTAGGCAGAGAAAAATTGGCCCAATTGATGAGCAACGCTCGTGAGGCTAGAAGAATGCCCAAAAAATGGGCACGACTCATTAGGCAAGGAAGAATCAGCCCAACTGACGAGCAACGCTCGTGAGGCCAGAAGATTGCCCAAAAAATGAGCACATCTCATTAGGCAAAGAAGAATCGGCCCAACTGACGAGCAACGCTTGTGAGGCCAGAAGACTGCCCAAAAATGAGCACAACTCATTAGGCAAAGAAGAATCGGCCCAACTGACGAGCAACACTCGTGAGGCCCATAAACGGCCCAAAATATGAGCACAACTCATTAGGCCAGAAACGACAAAAAAGAAGAGCACGACTCATGAAGCCACAAAACAGCCCAAAATGCCTCAAGAAGAGCTGCTCAACAAAAAAAAAAATACAACTTTTGAACTTTGGAAGCCAGCTTTAAAAATTTGAAACTGAAGAGGGGACAATTGATATACCTCAAATAAATCACATACCATAAATCCAAAGGAGACTAGAGCCCAACATTAATTAGGGTAATTACCACCTAAGTCAACTGCTTAGGCAGAGCAATTGACGTCAGCTCCATGATGATCAGAGCAATCTACGCCAATGTTATAATAACCGGAGCGATTCACGCTTGCACCATAATTCGCTAATAAATGGCACATCACCCTTAGGTCAAACTCCATCACTATAAATGGGGATTCAGAGAAGATGCTAAGGTATCTCATTCTAAATTTTACTTTACTGTTACATAAAAAACCTCTCAAACCAATCCCTGACTTAGGCATCGGAGCGATCCCTCGGAGTACACCCCGGGTCCTCCAAGCCTTGCTTATTTATCTCTTTTCAGGTGGTTGTGATCAAGGATCGTGAAGGTCGTTCAATTTTTGGCTGCAACAACTATCTAAATAAAATTTAACTATTTTTTATTTTAAAATTTTTTTAAATTTTTTTTAAAATATTATATTTTACTCCAAGCAAAATTAAATATTACCATCTATCTATTTTGCAAATTATTAAAATTAACCTATATAAAATACTTTTATAAGATAGAAATTAGGAAATAAGGGTGAGTTTATTAGTTGGCAAACAAACATAAATGACACGTGGGATCTTCCTGTAAGTTTAGACACACACGATAAACATGATTTATTCGTCTTAATAACATGGTTTATATGTCTTAATTTTAAGGACCTTCGAAACTCATAATTTTACACAACAAATGTTAAAAGAAAATCATACCTTGATCCATAACCTCTAAGCATATATCCTTAGATTGTGTTTCTGTCTCACAACCTTACGCTTCCTTATGCTCTATCTTAGTTTGGTAGAAATCTTAACACAAGCTTTCTAGATTGAGATAGGACCAGCCCCAAACCTCCTTTATATATCCATCACTTCCATCAAGTGATTAATTAATATACATAATTTATCATAATTATAGACTTCTCATACTCCGAGATATTATTATTGTAAATTATGATAACATTATTATATTTAATATTAAAGACCTTTCATGTTACCTCAAAAAATATGATTATAATTTTATTTGAGATAATTAATATCTTACACTTCCCTTATGAAATCAAATCCAATTTGCCAAATAAGTCTAACCTTTCTTCCCAATTCACCTCTCCCACATCTATCTCTATGGAAAGCAAAAATAAAGGTCAACTCTTAGAATAAGTTATTCCAAACTAAAGTATTGAACCATCAAAAATCATTTAGAGCGGGGAAAATCCAAAAGAGTATTGTTCCAAGCACCACCAATTAGAGAGGAAATGATGGTGACATAGTAACATATTGTAGAGGAAGAGTCGTCTCTATTGTCTGTTCCAAAGTTAGAATCATTGGAAGAACACCTCCCACACCAAATTTTTTTTAGGGATTGGTCTGGCTCGCCATCTTAGAATTCAGTTCAGATTGATCTAGTCTATATCGGTTCCATCCGGAAAATCCAAAAGAGTATTGTTCCAAGCACCACCAATTAGAGAGGAAATGATGGTGACATAGTAACATATTGTAGAGGAAGAGTCGTCTCTATTGTCTGTTCCAAAGTTAGAATCATTGGAAGAACACCTCCCACACCAAATTTTTTTAGGGATTGGTCTGGCTCACCATCTTAGAATTCAGTTCAGATTGATCCAGTCTATATCGGTTCCATCCGGTCATTTGAGTTAATGATGGTTGATGTCTAGTTTTGAAATAAGAACTAGATCGGCTCGGTGACCGATTCAGATTGAATCATGTTAGATTGGTTGGTCCCATTCGAGTTTTAAACCATTAGTATAATAGTTAAATTCATTAGAACCGGTGAGAAAGTAGTGCTTGGGGGGTTTAGGGTTCATGACCGGAAATAAGGATGAGCGTTTGGTCTATACAATTAATTTGATTAATTAACTAAATTAATTAAAAATTTTAGGTTAAAAATTTATGTTAATTGAACTATTTTAAACATTCATTTCAATTGAACCTAAAACCAATCGAACCAAATTTTTTTTAAATCGGTTAACTAATTTTAACTGAATTAATATTTTAATGTATATAATATATAATATATATACTTTTCATTTATATAATATATATTATTATTAATTATTAATATATACTATTCAGTTAATTTAGTTAACCAAATAAATTAAATCTTAAAACCAAACCAAAATTCAAAAATCGAAATTCAGTAAAAATAAAGATCGAACCAAACCGAATAAATTGCTAATTAAACCAAACTAGCTAAATTTATAGCAATTAATTCAATAAAATGCAAGAAGAAAATAATAAAAATACTCTATGTTTAAGAGCTTGTAGTTTGCATTTTGACTTTTAATTTATATGAGCTTAAATAAAATATAATATAAAATTATATTAAATTTATAAAAATTCACATACATCTATATTTGTGAAAATATATGCTCCTAAATACTGGATAAGAGTTAAAATCGAGTTTTAAGTACTTGTCATTTTTGCACATATCCTACATATACATATAGTAAGTACACATTGTTAGTCCTGATTTTTAAAATTTTGGTTAGAAAATCGCAATTATACGTAGTTTGGTAAATGAATTTAAAAGTTTAATTGTCCATTTCTTAAAAAAAAATATTTTAAAATTATCACACGCTCTTCTGTTGAATATTTATTCTTGAGTTGTGAATATTGAGTAATTTTTTTAAAATATTATGACAAAAAATTATAGGTAAAAATTGTGTAACTTTTTTTTTTTTAATTGATAGTATAGATATATTAACTATTGGAAATGTAGGAACCCAGACCAAGAAAAGAAAAATAAAATAAAAGAAAAAGAGAAAGAAAAAGAAAAGAAGGAAAGAGGTTTGGCACAGGACCAAACTGTTGACAGTTTCCATGAGCTCAGGGAAACCGTTGATGGTCATGGAAACCGTCAAGGGTTTCAACTACCGAGAGCTCATATGTACAGTACGCGGGAGAATTTGGTTTGGTAAGTGGTCAAACCGTCGATAGTTTTCTACGCTTATAAGTTAGGTTTTTGTTATAATATTTCATTTCAACTCATACTTTCTCTCTCCTAGGGTTTCCTCTCTCAATCCTCACGTGTCTCTTTCTCTCATAAGCTCCCCTAGGTCACCCTCTCACTCCCCAATTCTCTCCTTCTCCTCCCGGCTTGTCGATCCTCGTTCCCCGGCCAGATAGGAAGCTAGGATTTTCATTCTCCAAAGCTGTAAGTAGTTTTTCAGGAACATGTAAGGGGATTAGATTATGTCAGTTATTTTTGAAGTATGAATCGATTAAATTGAAATATATGATTACAGGAACAGTATGTATCTTTTTCTAGATGAATCAAACATATGAAAAGGATAGTTTTCATTTATACGTATTTGGGGAAAACAAAAGTGAATGGGTTGATAACCCTTTTTTTTCCATTAAAACATATAGTTTGAGTTAAATAAAACCCTAGAGATGATCATACCCTTGTTTTCAGCAAATCTTACGTTCCCCAAGTAGTTTATTATATTATGATTTATTAGTCAAACTTGTGTGGCATGAGAACGAGTATTATGGCATAATTAAACATGATGGTTTTATTAGATGAATTTATCAGTACAGAACATGACGACTGATTACTGGGTTTTAATGTGACGGCTGAATGCCGAGTTTTTTACATGACTGCTGATTACCAGATTTTAATGTGACGGTTGAATGCCGGGTTTTTATATGACGGTTGTATGTCGGGTTTTAATATGGCAGCTGAATGTCAGGTTTTGATGTGACGATTGAAGGTCGCGTTATGAGATTACGACTTGATGTCGAGATACAATATGACAAGTTTTATACAATTTTATGAAAATGAAATCATGTTACAATTTTTATTACGTAAATTGCAATATATGGTTTAATAACCCTGAGGGATTAGATGTAATGTGAGCACGGTATCGTAGCTATAGTTTGGTAGGGAGTGCAACCACACTGGTATGACAGTGTGGTATTGGATAGTCGATTTGGCCTGGGTACAATACTTCTCCTGAAGGACATTCCAGGATACCCTTTCTAAGTTACATTTTGAGAGACTCTATCGATGTACATTCCGGGACAGGGGATGGAGTATTTTGACTTAGCATTGGTCGGCTGGTTAGATGCTAAGTCCAATCTTCGGACCACACAACCTGTAATGTGGGGAAGCATGTCGTTGGCACAGTGAGCCTAAGAGGTTTGGTTCTTATATGCATATATTTGTAAATTTGCGAGAAATGGGCTATATTGAGCCAAATTATGTTATACAAGAAAGTATATGTATTTTCAGTTATATAGGCGAGAATAGTTTTAACATGTCATTTTCTGTTCAGTTAAATAAATGGAAATATTATGTTCACGCTAAACCTCATGTTAGCCACACACTGATGATAATCTGATCCACCTTACTGAAAAGTGTCTCACCCCAATATCTATCTCATATTTTAGGTCCTACAAGGAATTAGTCCTAGTGTGCCAGGAGGCTGGGAGTAGTTTTTGTTAGTTTTTTTGTAAGTGTGGCAAGATACTGGATTTTGTTATGTTTGTTTTATTTGGGATGTAATATATATAACATGGAGGTACAAATGTGTAACTAGGATGGTTTAGAACTCTGATAATGTGATTGAGGTTATTTAATTTCCGCTGCATGTTTTAAATAAGCTTATGGACAAGGACGTCTGGGACCGCGTTTGGGTTTGGGTCGTCATGTTTATGGTATCAGAGATGTATGCATAGTAAATAGGAGCACTCTGAGCCCATTGAGTTTGGGGCGCGACAAGGAATCTATTTTACATCCTTATAATTGACATGCATATAAGTAATGAGACTAAAATTATGACTACAATTAAAACATAGTAATCACAGTTTTTTTTTGGAAGTTCATGCCACACTTACATTCAACAAATATGCATGTGTGTATATGTGTGTGTTAGTGTCCATTTTTATAAAGGGTAAAATCGAGCAATGCGCTCTGAGTTTTCATAAAAAGACAGTTCATCCCCTATGTTTTTAAAAACTATCAAAGAACCCCCTAAGTTTAATTTTATTAACAAAATGAACCTTCCATTAGGTGACCTAGTCAACCATTATGTATATATAAAAAAATAATTAATTTTAGCCAAATAATGATAATTTAAAATGATACCTGTTCAAAAAATTAAATTGAAAAAATTTATCAATATAATGTCTAAACTCTAAATAAACGATTCAAAGAGCTAATTATTTTTCAGATTAACTAGTCTATCCGGTCTAATCGCTTTAGATCAACTAATTGGCATCAGCATAACAAAAAATATTTATTACTATTTTAATTTTTTAAACATATAAAATAAAAATTACGAATAATTTTTAAAAAAATATCTAGTAGCTATAATACTATAAAATATTTGTTACATGTAATTTTCCTAGATATTTAATGACTAAACACATCATAAAACAAATAATACATAATTCAATATTTTTAAAATCAAGTAACTTGTCAAACATAGCGTAACAAAAAGATAAAATGAAATTTTAAATTTTATTTTTATAAATAAAAATTATAAAACTAGATGTTAGTTTTTCTGTTTGTAAAATATGAATGCTAAATGAATAAGGAAAACTCAAATTTATATTAATTGGTTAACCATTGTTCATAACAATTTACCAATTTTTCCTGATTTTATTCAAGTTGCGATGTTATGAAATATGATATTCAGCTAGACCTAGAAAATCTCATAGACATTGATTGCAAAATTGTCAATACTAGCCAATTAAAACGCTAAAAAATTGTTGGGCAAATGATACTGATCTCTCCTGAAATTTCACAAAAAGACAATTAACTATTCGAATATTTCAAAATTTTCAGAAATCTCCCCCTAAGGTTTCAACAATTTTAAAGGTCTCTCATAAAGTTTGCCAAGTAGATACAAATCTCCCTTATATTTTTAAAAAAACAAATTTTTCGAAAGGAAATTTATGTCTTTTTAATAAATTTCAGGAAAGATTTGTGACATTTTTGAAATTTCAGGAAAGTCTTTGACTTTTTGCTAATCTTCGAGGGAGTCAACTATCTTTTACTCAAAATTATACTAATACTAAAACATTAGAAACTGTTGAATTTTTGAGTTCGATCTTTGGTTTTGATAATGACAAACCACATGTTACTAATATCTATGCCTAAGTACTTGAACAGGTTAATCATTTAGAACACACAAATGTAAGTGAAGTGGAAGCCAGAAAGGACTCAAAACACATAATCTTGGTTGATTCCATGAAAAGTCAAGAGGAAAAGAAGAAGACATTTGTTTTTAATTGAAAATGCATTTGTTTCATTATTTGGTCTACAATATTGTGGTCTGTAATAACTGCATCTCATGGATGATAGGCTTGTATGCTCAAGACCATAGATTGATCTTAGGGTTCACCTTGGGTCGATCGAAGGTCGACCAATGCTAAGTTTTTTGGCTAAATTAAAAAGCCTTGGCCGTAGAGTGACCCTAAGTCCCTACATAATCACTTGCACAAATTCCTTCTGTCTTACAAATCATACCATATGTATTAGGGGTAACTTCTAGCAAAAATCTGGACCTAAAATTAAATTTGAAAGGGTTCCGGTCGACCGAACCCAACTGTGTATATTCAGCTTAGTCGACTGAATCTCTCAGGGATTAACAGTTTGACTAGAGTTCAACTGACCGAACGATTTTTGAACATACCTTCCTCAGTCAACTGAACAGACTTATGTTTGACACCCAGTTGTTCAGTTGACCAAATCTCTAGTTCATTTTTGATTGGGTCGACCAAATTATATGTTCAGCAGACCGAACTTAAATACAGTTGATCGAACCTCAAAGGGCTCCAAAATCGCCTTGATTCAGCTGACTATATTTATAGTTCAAAAGTGCCTCGGTCGATCGAACTTGGTAATTGGGTCGATCGAACTTAAAATATAGTAGATAGAAACCTCTTGGGTTGAACATTTTTAACCGCAGTGAATCAAGGTTAATTTGCATTAAACATAATTAAACAATTTTCAAAATACCCTCGATGTCTCCAACGATTATACTTTTGCCCAACTCTATATATACCCCCTCATTTGTCATAATTAGTGGATGATTAGCATATAGATTACCAAATTTTCTCTGAAAATTTTATTGAACTAAATCTTTTATACTCCTACCCTTTTCACAAGTATATTGTCAAAAACTCTTTCTTATACTCATTTAATTATATATCTTTAGAAAGAACATATTTTCCTCATCTTCTTCATTTGCATATTGATTGCATTTCGAAACTAGGTTGAGTGTGTTATTTTGTTGTGAGAATATTTCGTACTACTCAAAAGCTTATCTCTCTCCCATACTTACATTTGTTGTGTAAGTGATTTTTTGGAGAGTAGCTTAAAGTTTTTTCCATTATATTTTATTTATAAATATTGAATTGAGAAAAACTCTTCATTTGCTTAAAAACTTGCATCCTTATTGCAAGCTTCATAAGGTTGTTTTGTGTTTTGATAAAATCATTTTTAGTAAACTTAAACCCTAATATTCATTGTGCGAGATACTTGAAAAATATTTTTGAGATATTTGATTAGGGTTCAGGAGATGCTTTGAATATTCATATTGCAAATACATTATCTTGAACTCAAAGGTCTCACTCTCTCATACACATATTGACACACATATTGTTGAGAGTTAACACATTGGTCAACGAAATCTTACTTGAGCATTAATTCCTTATCATTTGTGAGTGCATTGGTTGTATTGTTCACAGTGGTACAAATCTTCTTGTGTAAAAGCATTTGAATTGTACGCAAAAATTCTTATCATCTATTGTATTCCATACGAGGCCTAAGAGGTTGTTGATCTAACCCGTCAGGATCAAGTTGTAGATGTAGTAATCCGGAATATATATATATATATATATATATATATATATATATATATTATTCATCAATTACTTAGTTAGACATTATTAAATTAATGAATGAAATAAACAAATAAAAGGAATAGTAAAAAAAAAAATTAAGATTATTTGTTAATTAATTAAATATTTTTAAATTGAATTAACTAAATAAATAATATGTTAGTTATATATGTATTGATATATACATGATAAGTGATATATATATATATATATATATATATATATATATATATACATATAAGTAATGATATTATAACAGAATATATATAGGAATATATACTCTCAGGAAGTTTCAAAACTTCTTGAGAAAGCAAACTACATAGAGGTGTGGCTACCCCTCCCTTGAGATTTCTCTCGTTGCCTCTCTTCTTCCCTATCTCTCTCTCTCTTCATTTTTCGGGAATATTCGGCCGATCGTAAAATGGAAGGTACCGTTGGGTTCCTAATTCTGCCATTGACATTCCTACTGGAGCGGATTTGTCATAGGAGTGGCATAAGCACCATTCGTGGGGTAAGGTAATTTTTTCTTATTTTTTCAATTTCTCCTTAGATCTTCAATTAAATCAATGATCGAGCACCACCAGGGGGCCCTAATCGCAATC
The DNA here is from genome assembly GCF_029873635.1 of Malania oleifera. Lineage (NCBI taxonomy): Eukaryota > Viridiplantae > Streptophyta > Magnoliopsida > Santalales > Ximeniaceae > Malania > Malania oleifera. Next base: position 2,797,203 of record NC_080420.1, read on the forward strand.
GTTGACATTTTGGTTGGAGTAAATTTTCAATTTGGGTATCCTAGGCACCACTCTAAAGTGAGAATAAGATTTGGGGAATTAAGTAAATTGGTTATATTTGAAAATATAATTATTTATTTTAAATTTAAGGGCCTAGAAAATATTAAAATAGTATTTTTAATATTAATGGATTTAGGATTTTTAATTCCGGGGTCCGGGTGAGCGCCGCAAGTATCGTTTCGGGGTTCTTGTTGGCATAATTTAAGAAACCAGGTAAGGGAAAAAATATATATTAAACCAAAATTTTTATGAATTTAATAAAAAATGAATTGTGTTATATATACGTGTATATGTTTTGGTATGAATTTAAAATGTTAATCGTTTAAATTATGTTTTCTGAGCCTAGGGTTGTTTATTAGATACGTATATGTGCAATTGAACTGATGAAAGTGAAATATATTTTCAAGATAGTTATGTGAAAATGAAAGATATACCAAATACGACTGAAAAGATGTTAACCACGACTGAAAAGATGTCGAGATTAATTAACAACGGCTGAAAAGATGTTGGTTATGAAATGGAAAGAAATAAAAAATGAGTATGAAATGTGAAATGTGAACGATGTAAAATAGGAAAGAGTCACGTAAAGTGAAACGCTACGAAATGTCAAGTTGAGAACATGAACAGATGAGAATTACAGAACAATGATCGACAAAATAATGTATTATGATATTATCAGTATTTATGCCAGTAGAACTTGTTATGTTTGGGTGGGACAAACTCTTTGCCCGAAGGCTTGCTGAGAAAGGCGAGTGCACTGGTAAATATCAGGTGTAGCAATAGGCTGCATAACGTACTAGGGCAGAGGGAAACTATTTATATAAGCGGGTAGATTTTCCTATTCTCGGGGCTTTCGTTAGTAAACTTTTGTATAAACTATGTAAGTACGTGATTAATCTATCACTTGAGGGCTTACTGAATAAGATGAGTGCCCTTGTATGCTTCATTTGTGACCTTTGGGTTGCCTAATGTATCAGAGCAGATGGGTGCTACTTGTATGGATGGGTAATCACCCTTATCCTTAAGTAATCTCGTGGGTAAAATACCTTACATGTGTTTGGTTAGGTTCAGAAAATGATTTTAGAAATTATGTTAATGATTTGCAAATGATAAATAATATATTATTTACAAACCTCATGTTGCCACATGCTACTTTAATATATTGTTTTTTCTCTTATTGAAATGTATCTTACCCGAATACGAATTTGTCTTTTTAGGACTTCCACAAGATCGAGCTTAGAGAGCTCAACGTATTTGTAGCATTTTTGGGATACAGAAAAGAAAAGGTATATACTTAACTGATATTTTGAGTTGTATATAAATTATGTTTTATGTTTTATGTTTTAAGTTTTATGAAATTTGGATGGTTGTGAAACATACTAGTATTTGTGAATACTGAGTGTTTTTGGAGATATGTGTATATATGAGAATACAGGTAATGAATAGTTATTTTGGGTTATAGATGGAAATAGTAAACTTTGGTATTATATTGATTGAGAATTGTAACTATGTTTTCCACCGCGTACATGATATTAGAATGTAGATAATCAGGTAAATGAATGGATTAAAAGCACTCTGGTCCCACTTAGAGGGTCGGGGCGTTACAGTAAAGATTGAGGTCAGTCTTGGTAATTTGACCTAATATTGTAAACGGTGCCGCTCCACTTGTTAAGTGAGCATTAATGGTAATTCTTGGACTTGCGAGCTGAGGCGGGGATCTAAGCATAGTTGGTCGAATCCTTATAACATATCCTATGTCATTCTCTTTCCCTACACTATTTAATTTTTCATATTTATTTGTTTATATTTCATTTTCTATAAATGCTTAGGAAATACTGAGATTGTTGTAATAGCGTGATTGGGATTGCATACATAGACCCTAGATTGTGTAATACTGTTTGTGAAATCTGAATTGACCTAAGAAAATTTTTTTACTCAATTCATCCCCTCTTGAAAGTACACCAATTCCAACATAAACTAAAATGCGAAGTGCAAACATTTAAAAATGAATTTCACCATTTATATTTTTCTACAAAGAAGATGTTGACAATAACATGAAACAAAGAAAAAAGAGACTTTCCATCTAACCTTAAATACCATAAATTCCACAACTTACTTTTCATTATTGACAATCAATTACAAGAATCCCTAAATTCAATCAATTCAACTTTTCACATGAATTACTTCTTTTAAAGCCGACATTAAATAATATATCCAACCAGTTTAAAACCTATTTACTTAGAATTAGTCATAAAATATATATATATATATATATATATATATATATATATATAAATTTCTATCTACATTAATACACTATTTTCAAAAAAAAAAAATAATTCACACAAAAAGTGACTTAATTATCAATTTAACAATTTTAAAAAATAAATTATTTCCAAAAAATAAAATTATTTTGAATTAAACAATTAACAAATATAAATTATTTTTAAAGACTATTTTTTAAATGAAAATAGAGACATTATGAGGAATTTATTAGCTCCAAAGAAATAGTAGAGGAAGCACAAAAGCCAACAAGTCCAAAAGAGATGATAAAGTGGGGGAGGCCGGAGGGGCTCACAAGTCGTAACTGCAAGTCTTTTGCTTCATTGGGTAAAGGAAGTTGCTCGGAAAAGACCTTTAGTTGAGAGACAGAGAGCCCCTCGATTTGCTTACCCACCACTTCATCTTCCCTCTTTTTCTCTCTCTATAGGTTCATCGGAGTTTGGGAGGGAGTGAGCGAGCTTGGATACTGTGGAAATGGCGGGAGCGGTGAAGATCCAGGGGTACTTGATGGGTCTGGTAATGGTGTTAGTGAGCCTGGTGGGTCTGGGAGGGAAGTGGGTAGGAGCGCAGCACTTGCACCATGTCGTCGGAGACGACCGCGGCTGGGATCCCGTTTCCGACGTCGCGTCCTGGGCCTCCCGCAGAACCTTCAGGGTCGGCGACAAAATCTGTAAGCCCACCCTCTCTCTCTCTTTCTCTCTCCCCCCATCTCTCTTTGTTTTTCTGCTCTGCATTCGGCGCTGCACGGTTATCTAGAAAAAAAAAACAAAATCTCAGAGCGATGTTTGGCATTCGAGAAAACAGGGGAAGTCTGGAAAACAGAGGAAATGAAGAGACAGGGGAGGTCTGGAAAACAGAGGAAATGAAGAGTTTGAGCCTTTTAGGGCCGCTAGTTTTTGTTAGTCGGTGCCCAATCAGCGGAAGGTTTTCCTTCACGAATTAAAAGCGGCACGAACCCAATAGGAATTTGGCGCCTTTTGCTATTTTACATATTTTTCTTAATAATACGCCTGGTTGATTGGAGAGAAACCGGTAGAAGAAAAAAAAAATTCAAGAAAAATCTACTTGCTTCTTTTGGTTAGAGAATATTAGAATTTTTTTTTTAAAAAAGCAGAGAAAAATAAAGAAAATAAAATTTCGGATTTTGGGTTCTCTCTCTCGTTTCATTTTTTCCCTCTCTGTTATTTTCTCTTTTCATTTTCTCCGCTTATTTCCACACAAACGCACAGCAAGTTTCTCGGCAATGAAACAGGGGCACAATCCCCATTTATCCTTTCACATCACATAACAAAACATGGCTTCGTGGGATCTATGTGGGTGTGCAGGGTTCGCCTACTCTGCGGCACAGGGCAGCGTCGCAGAGTTGCAGAGCAGGGAGGAATACGAGGCGTGCGATCTAAGCAACCCCATCAGAATGTACACGGACGGCCTGGATAGCGTCTCGCTCGAGGGGGAAGGGCCTCGCTTCTTCGCCAGCAGCAAGCCGGAGAACTGCAGGGGCGGCCTGAAGCTGCACGTCGAGGTGCTTCCTACCTCGCCCAAAAACGAAACCCAGATCCCAGGCGTGGCGTCGTCGGAGGCCGCCGCCGTGGCGAAGTCGGAGGTCCGCGCCACCGCACCCACAACCCCTTCTGGCTCCACACGTCTCGCCGGAATGGCTTATCTCGTCGTCGTTGGGATCGTGCTCTGCTTTGTTTGATTTTTGGAAAAGGCAGAGTGGGATGTCATATCCTGGAATTTAAATTAGACTATTCTGGGATTGATTTTGCTCTTTTTTTTTTTTTTTTGGAAGGCTTTGTTTGTTTGTTTGTTTGAATATATGTTCAGTTGTGTGGGCTTTTCCCCGTTTTGTTTGGTTGTTAGCTTAAATGGTAATTACTAGGAGTTACTATTGCATACTGTTTTTCCCATTTTTCCAAGTTGTTGAACCTTGTAACTTGTTACGGAGTTTGTACTTCTTTAAATAACCAAATGTGTGATATCAAATTTTGCTTCCAAACATGGTTTGACTGCTTTGCGCAAACTCAAATCTTCTTGAATATGCAGGTGTGAGATAGGGTTATCTAAGGTAGGGCAAGGAATTAATTTCTATGTTTGGTGTTTTGGAAGAATGGATTTTAGATTTTAGATTGATGTGTTTTGAGAGTATTTAATTTTGGATCTTGAATTTTAATTTGTAAGTAAATTTGGACAAATTTTAATATAATTTTATATTATATTTTGTCTAATTTTAATACAAATTCAAATTTAAATTCAAGGTGTTTCTAACTATAGAATGAGCTTTTTAAGTTCATGAATCTTTATTCAAGTTTCAAAATTAAACACCACCTTAATTAATTTAAATGGTATTACTGCTTTACCTGATTAGCAAGACCTAGGGGAGAACGCTGATCCGTACGTTTGATGTCGCATCAGGGGGTCTGAAGGGCTTATTGGTGGCTGAAATTCCTATGTAATAATAATAAAAAAATGATATTAGTGCTAAGCAAAACAAAGAAAAAAGAATTGGACATATTTTTTTTTCTTTTTTCATATCCTTTTATTTGAGAATTAGAATCTAAATTTTAGATTTAGAATTGTATGATTTAGACAAAAACATGTATATTGAGTTGTGCTCAAATGGCATTCAAATCTAGGATTTGAAATTTGAGTTCTCAAGATGATATCATGTTGAGTGAGGTGATTAAATTTAATATAAATTTATATTATATTTTATTTAAAATTATTGTTGGAATTTGAATTTCTACAATATAGGTTAAGAGTACTTTGATTTTTGAAATAGTTACCTTTCTTTTTAGATGGAACCTCACATAAGATTTAGACAATTCAATTAAGTATATTTGGAGTTGACAAATCTTACCAACTATTATAAGCACCTAATGCAGTAATTATTATGTGATGTTGGGGGGGGGGGGGGGGGGGGGGGGGGGGGGGGGGGGGAGGAGGAGTATAACATTTCTCTTTCTGATTAAACACAAAACCTAAAACCATTGAATTAAAGCTGCTGGCTGGACTTGGTAAAGAAATATCACTTCGTGATCTTTTCTCATTTTGCCCTCTATTTTCTCGCATGCCAACCAGCCAACAGAACACTTCCTGGTTTCCAATATTCCCATTTGTTGGCCTTTAACAGGTGGGGACATGATCCTCCAATAATTTTGCTGCCTAAAACAAAGTGGCATTTGGGCCTCAAATGAAAAATATATGCAGATTTTGACATAATGTAAAATAAAAAAAAAAGGGTAATTCAGGCTCATATAATTTTTAATTTGAAATTTAAAATTCATACTATCAAAGACAATGAACTTTTTGTAATAAATAAATAAATTAGAACAGCTCCCGTTTCACTGAAAGGCCCATAACACATCTTGTAGGTTAGATCAGGAGTGTAGGATTGAAGATCCACAAAACAGTATTTAAGCACATACTGTTTTTTTTGGATAGTGTGTCAGATGTTTAAAGAGGTCGATGAAAACAAGCTCGGCGATGCCCGTCTTGGTTTTTCCATTCTATTTATAGGAAGGATGAACCATGCCTCCCAGTCAGTTTTCTTCAAAATGCAGCATCGACAGTGTCGTGAAAACTTTCATCACTTCTCTCTCAATACAACATAGTTAGGTCCATTGGTCTTTTGTATCTTAGAGATTCTCCTTAGGATATCAGCAAATGCCTTCTTGTCCTGCATCAGCAAGCATCATGAAGTAAGAACCTAGCAAGCTCCAAAAGCTAATAACAAGAAAATAGAACACAGGCAAGAAATGATGAACTTGAACCCCAACCCCCCCCCCCCCCCCCGGCGGCCCCCGCTACCTTTTCCTCCAAAAAAAATTATTAAAATATTTTTTAATAGAAGGTAATGTTCATCACCCAAGAAAAAAAAAAAATCATCACAAGAAATGTGACATCTTATGATTTGTTGGACAATTTCACACAGTTGGAAGGTCAGAGATTCTAACCTTGAGAGGGGGACTACCTCGTAGTTTAGGGCAGACCATCTCCAATGAACCAAAAAAGGACACAGGACAAAACAGTGCATCATTAATTCCTAGTATCTAATTATTCTCATTCCTAAGACGTGCAAGTAAAAATTGCATGCACAATGGAGGGAGAAAGCATAACTGGTAAAATTAACCACAAGATGCAAAACTGCTTGCCATCCTAAATACTCTACCAATGTGTTTGGGGGCATTGATTTCAGGTCTCATTTGGATCTGTGTGGATTTGGACAAACAATTTTATACTGCAATTCGTTAAATCTATGTAAATCTAAATCCATAGTTGGAATTCCAAACTCTTACAGGGCACAAGTTTTCAGCCCTAAACATGCATATAAAGTACATGATATTCATTTTTCCTTCCAAGATATGTTTTATAGATCTCAAATAATATATGGTAGTTACAGTCACAACTCACGACAATGAGACAAACCACTCTAAATTTGAAAAATGGTTGTAGCAAAATGAAGCAAGCCAATATAAAGACTGACAAAAAATGAAACGGCATACCTCTGGTGACTTCAGCCTTGCTTTGAAGTTAGCAACCAGCTCTTGAGTGGTGACTGGTGCCTTTCGCAACAAAACAGCCCTGATTTCGTCTTCTGTGACAGGTCCAGCAGAGGATGTTGACCCAGATTTCGAAGAAGATGATTGCGTACCTTTTGGGGCCACAGTACTTTTAGTCCTCGCACTTTCATCCTTTGCAGAAGATTTAGATTCCTGATCCAAAAGGGTCGGTAAATTATAAAAATATCTATTTTATTAAAAAGAACATTGTTCGTAGTTGGCTTTGGAACATCAGGGGTGCACATGCACACACTATTTCATCCCAAGATAGTTTTGGGGGTGGCGAATGAAGGAGTTGGATTTCTCATCAGAGTGTGAGATTAAAGAAATAATCTTATTCTATGCCACACCAAACATCCTCTATCAAATAAATAAATAAATAAATCCATATGAATTATGAAGCCAACCAAACTCTTTTACAGAAATTACATACATTTTCTGTCTTCACCTTCTTTGTAGGTGCACCATGAGCCAGTTTTGAATCATCACCATTTAATTTTCTCTTTCCCTTTGTTGATTTAGAGGTGGGTGGAGTTCCTCGAGCAGAAGCAGAAGGAGCAGGTTTTAACGGACTTTTGTCAACAGGCTCTTCTTTAGGAGCATCCTTCTGCTTCGGAGCTAGTGCAGGAGGAAGGCCAATATCATCTTCCATCTGGACAGGCAAAAGAGGCCTATAAATGATGGGGGCAGAAATGCGAGCAATTTTGGAATCAACAATAGCTTATGAGACATTCCTCAACGATTTAAGGCATTGGATCCATAGATGCAAACTTTTCAGAAGAGAAGATACCACAATACTCATTCAATGCACCACAAGGATCACAACAATGGCATAATACACAGCATCTTTCATAGAGCATTCCATCATCCCAACTTTTTCTGTTTTTCAGTAGCTACTCGAGCAATATTAGGAATCAAAGAAACTTACATCATCATCATCATCATCATCATCATCATCATCCTCTAAATCTGAATCATTTAGCCCAGAAGTTCGCCCAAGAAGCTTCTTTAATTCTTTCCCAGATTTGCTCAGTCCCCCCTCCTCTTCATTAACTTCATCCCCATCTTCTTCATCCTAAAACCACATGCAATAAATATTTATCATCACTGCTATCGCACATTGCACAACAGAAAAGTTGTAGGAGTTGCAATATTTGATATCAAAGCAATTGGTGATAAAGAACTAGTACCACACACAGCAGAGACATGATACAAAACCAAAGAAAACCACTGATGTGCCTAGGTGGAATCTTAATAGGCAAAACCAAATATCATCTCGAGCAACATCAATGCCCGTCTTACTTTTAATACCTATTTAACGATCATCACTTTCAAAAAAAAAAAAATTTACTTTCTGTATCTACATGCAAGTCAACTAATAGACCCAAAGGTGGCCTCCCAAGCATGCTGTCAAACATAAATTGCCATACTTCAGGAGAAGCCAAAGCATAAAGATGAAAACAAAAGGTGAGGCAATATAAATCATTGGAAACAAACTTTTAAATTACTAAAACACAAACAAAATAAACCTGCTTGATTTCTGGAGGTGCAGGAACCTCAGGAGCCAAATCTTCCCTTTCCTCAGGATCAATACCAACAGCTTCATCATCATCAGTGAAAATTTCTTCATGCTCCCAATCATCACCTAGCAAAATCCAACATCAAAGAAGTCAGAAATATGTGGCTTAATAAAATGGAAACACAGACACACACAGAGTGGAGCCAGCAGAGTAATATTTATGTACTGAAGCAAAGCATGGCGTTTCAAATGGCAAGACATTGTATTAAAGATTGTGAAATAATATTTTATGAGCAAGGCCTGTCCTCAGGTCACTAGAAACAGCAATGCTATAAAAATAGCATATGTTGCAGTTGCATTTTATACAAATGATTAAAAACATAAAACTTGGATACAACTGTACTGAAAGCAATGCAAACTCACCCTTCTCAATATCATCATCATCGAAATCAAAATCCACTGCCTTTGGACCTTCCTCATCTTCATCACCGCCTTTTTTGTTGAGACCAAGTCTATTCTTCCTCGCAGCTTCTTCTTCTTCATCTTCTTCTCCCTTATCTGAGACATTGCCTTCTTCATCACCATTTGGCTTTTTTCGTCCTCGCCCACCAGCAGCATTACTTTCCTTGTCATCAAACTTCTCCACTTCACCAAATGCAGCAGGTCCAGTGTTTGCCGCTTTCATCATCCACCTTTGATACCCATCTGCAGTTTTCCTCCTGTTCTTCATCTTCTCTTCCGCTTCCTCCAAAGTAAGTTGCTTATATTGTGCAACTTTGTTAAAATTGTACCTAAATTTAAAAAAAAAAAAAATCCAAACAGCAATCACAAGCCACAACCATAAATTAACTGCCAAATATAAATAGATTTAAAAAAAAAATTAACATGTTGTCTCTTCAAAACCCATAAGCCAGAAGGGGAGCCTAGGCACTACAGTAAAGTTGTTGCTGTGTGACCTGAACGTCACAAGAAAAGGTATGGAAAGAGCCTCTTGCAAAAATGCAAGGTAAGGCTGCTTATTATAGAACAATCGTGATCCACCCCTTCCCTGGACCCTACGTAGGAGATTTGTGCACCAGGCTCCCCCACCACCCCCTTTCAAAAAAAAAAAGAACACCCACACAAAAAGAGAAGTTTGTGTGTGCGTGGGGTGAGGAAAAGAAAAGCAATGAGAAGTCAATATTAATATAATATCATGTCGCCGCCAATTGCATAAGTTGTCCATACCAAGAGCCAGCAGGAATAGCAACAAACTCCTTTCCTTGCATCATTAGTAGGTAGTAAGCAGCAGATTGAGATCCCTCAAGTTGACCATGGTACTGAAACTGGCCCGTTTCATCCTCCAAAAGCCAAGGCTTATTCTTGTACTTTTCCTGTGTAATGGAATCACATAGAGGTTACAGCATGAAACAGCTATTCTAACCCAAGTTGAGTCATCAATTTAGCAAATATAACATGAAACCAAACAGGAAATTAATTTTGATGAGCCACAGAATGACAGGCTTCTGCATGCAAGCTCGAAAGGAGCACAAACCAAGATCACACACTTAGCAAATCAACATATTTATGTTTTTTATTTACAGTTCAATGTAGAGTGGGGAAGGCAGCAATTGGATGGATCAATTAGACCACATTAAGGGGCTGATTATAAAGATTCAATCAAGGGCTTGTTGGGTTTTAAACTCAATTGTGTTAGATTTAATTAATTATTTAGGTTTATGCTTGTGTAGATTTGCTTGGTATTTTCTTGATTTAATCTTTTCTATGAATTAAAATGTAGTACTATACAAAAAACAACAATGACAACAACAGGCTTGAAGTCCCACTAGGTGGGATTGGCTACATGAATCCTTTTCCGCCAACTCACCCGATCAAGAGTATTTTCCTCCTCTAGCCTATGAGCTATTAAATCCTTCCTCACTACTTCATTCTAGGTTATCTTAGGTCTACCCCTATCCCTTTTATACTAGAAAAAATAACTAACTCCTCTTCACAAGTGTGTTACTAAGCCTGCTTTTCAACTTCCGAAATCATCTAAGCTGCCCCTCCTTTATCTTGTCTTTGACTGATGCTATGCCTAGTTTATTGTGTTTATGTTCGTTCCTTAATTTATCTTTTAATGTTATACCACTTATCCACCTTAACATTTGTATTTTGACAATTTTTACTTTTTTTACATGTTTCTTAGTTGCCCAACATTCTGATTCATGAAGCATGGCTGGCCTTATAGCCATCTTATAGGACTTTCCTTCTAATTTCAAGGGTATTCTACGATCACACAGCACGCTTGACACTCTCCTACCCAACCTGCTTTAACCCTATATATTACATCTTCTTCAATTTCCCCCTTTGCTTATACAATAGATCCAAGATATCCAAAATTTACTAGTGCTTTAATTTCTTGATTATCAAGTTTAATCTTCTCTCCAATGCTCCCCTTTACATTACTGAAATTATATTTCATGTATTCTATCTTATTCCTAGTTATCTTAAAACCTTCAGACTCTAAAACGGTTCTCCAAAACCTAACTTAGATATGTATCGCTCCTACTTTCATCAATCAAGACAATATCATCTGCAAACACACACCACAAGATCTTGTTGTGGATATTCCTAGTGAGTTCATCAATCACTACAACAAAAAGATAAGGACTTAAAGTAAACCTTGATCTACACATATTGTGATTGAAAATTCTCTAGATTCCCTTCTTACAATCCTAACGCTAGTTATTATTCTATCATATATATCCTTAACGACCTTAGTATATCTACTGTAGACTCTTTTTTTCTAAAACCTACCAAAGAACTTCCCTAGGTACACTATTATAGGCTTTATCTAAGTCAATAAAAACTCTAAATTTTTCCCTTAATCTTCTTAAAAGTAAGTTGTTGTAGATCTCCTAGACATAATACCAAATTTATTCTCTGAAACTCATGTTTCTAGTTTTATTCTTTATTCAATTACCCTTTCTTATAGTTTCATTGGAAGATTCATAATCTTAATTTTGCGATAGTTATTACAATTTTGAACATTGTTTTTGTTTTTCTATAAAGGTATTAACATGTTTTTTCCTCCATTCCTCTGGCATTTTCTTGGTTTTTATAATAGTGTTGAATAGATTACTTAACCATATACTTCCTTTATCCTCTAAGAATTTCTAGACTTCAATTGGTACGTATGGTCCTATAGATTTCTTACTTTTCATCTTTTTTTGAGCCATCTTAACTCCAAGAACTCAAATTTGGCGAATAAATCTCCCATTTTTAGTCTTTTCCTCATTTGTCACTTCCAAGCTCAAGTTTTCAATTCAGACTTCATTAAACAACTTATTAAGGTATCTCCACCACCTCTCTTTTATGCCTTCTTCTTTGATTAAGACATTAACATTTGCATCCTTTATACATTTTATATTACCTAAATCTTTGCATTTTCCTTCTCTAACTCTAACAAGTTTATAAATGTCTCTTTCTCCTTCTTTTGTATCTAGTCTAGTATATTAAGTATTATAAGCTCTATGTTTAACTTCACTAATAGTTTTTTTTTCATATTTTCTTGCCTGCCTTTTTATACATTTTAAGATTTTCTAGATTTATACATTGCCATGTTTTGTATCAGTTTCATTTTGTCTATATGACTTTTTGGACATCTTGGTCTCACCACCAACTTTCTTTACCACCCGAGTTTCTTTCTCTAGATTCACCTAAAACCTCTTTTACTATCTTTACGACAAGAGTTGGCCATTCTATTCCACATAGCGTTTGCGTCTACCTTATCCACTATTGTTCAATCACTCTCTTTAATCATTTTATCTTTGAATTTTACTATTTTTTCTCCCTTCAAGCTCCACCACCTAATCCTCTTGCATTGATTTATGTTGCTCTTTCTCTTCAATTTTTTAGTGTGTGTGTGCATGTGTATAAAAAATACTAGGACTCTGTATTGTGTAGTCAAGCTTTCACCTAGGATAACTTTACAATCTTTACATGAGAGACAATCCCCCTTCCTAGTTAAGAAGAAATCTATTCGGCTTTTATTTTGCCCACTCTTGAAAGCTATTAAATGTTCTTCTCTTTTAATTAAATGTAGTACTATTAAAAATGGATCATTATTTGGAAATAGAATAATGCGTGGTTTTCCCACCATTTATCTTTCAAAACTTTTCTTTCCTCATTCTCTCTCCCCTTTCCTCTTCCCTTGGTTCTACATCACAGTTTCTTCCGCATAAAGTCTCATACGACACATTCAACAAACATATTAATTTGCAACATTGTCTAGTTCATTCTAAGCATAATTTCAATTTGAAAAGCTGCTTCAGCCTTCAAGATTATGGGTAAATCATCTAAAGAGAGCAAAAAAAGTTTATGTCCCTTATGGTCCAACAAACATTTAATAAACATTTCAACCAAGGTTTTAGCACTATTAAAATTGTGCAAGATTCGAAACACTAGAGCATCCACAACCAGGCATGAAAATTTAACAACCATAGCAACTTTGACCAATGAAGAGATAACTAAATTTGTTACACTCCCAATATTATCAAAACTCATCACTTAAAAGTGGAATGGATATTGATTTTATTTATTTACCTATTTTTTTTTTAACCAAATGGATTAAGGAGTCATCCCTAGCAAAACACAACACATTGTATCAATCACAAAACTACCAATAGACATGTACAATTTAGTGAGTCAAGCTTCAAATAACAATAATTACTCTAAACCAACCATTAAAATTTTCTCCCAGCATCCTATTAGGATAATCAATCATCAGTTGGAAAAAGGCAAACACTTAAAAGACAATCAGTTCAATACCCGCAAGGCATCAGTAACTTGGCGTCCTTGTAGTCCTTCTTTATGAAGTGACCATCTGTTCTCAGCATTTTTCTTCTTTGAGAAATTTGGTAAACCAGTCATGAATCTACCAATGAAGTAATTCTTATCATTGCTGGAACTTGCTCGGACATTATACTCCTAAAATGAAGCAAATATATAATAGATAATTTCAGCTTCCAATATAGGAAGGCCAAAGAAGGTAACATAGAAAGCAATTTGGATCAACACACAATCAAAAGTCTATATGTACAATGCTCAGAAAATAGAGTTACTCGCGAACAAAAAGCTAAAAATAGAATCTTATCTGAAAAGCAATACAAATCATAACTGATTGAACATAAAAGGGACTGGTCAAATACCAAAAATTTCCCACTAACCTCCAATGTTCAAGATTTTGAAAACATTATTCCATCATTTTAATTAAAAAAGAAAAAAGAAAAAAAAGGGGGAGGGTTGATAATATTAAGGGCTTAATATTTGGGTGCTTATTTTCCCTTTATAAGACATGGAAAACTTTTTGAAGTTTCATTGGTCTCGGGTTATTTATTTTAAGAAAGTAGGGTTTCCAATTGTGAAGAAGAAAATTATTTTATTGGTCAATTGGTGGCTAATCACCCTAAAAGTGGTAAAGAGGCATATTCCCTTGATGTAATAAAATATATTTTTCTTCTCCATTGTTTTTGTTTTTGTTTTTTGTTTTTTTCTTTTTCTATAGTTCATGAGTTATATGCCCATGTCATGTCAAATTGCTATAAGAGCATCCGTCATTCCTTCAGTCTGATGAACCAATGTAAACAGAAGCCCAATACATTTGATACCATCATAAGGGTGTATCACTTGTCAACCATCCTGCCCATTCAGAAGTGGCCTGGTTCTGGTACTGAATTTTTAAAACCATCTAATAAGTGGATTTGCCAGTATGGAACCAGACTTCGTTCTTTCTTCAACATAAGCAAGCAAATCAGGTGAATGTGTAAAGGCATAATTAGATAGAGGTTTGCTTGCAGTTATTAAGTAGTAAACAAACATTATATAGAAACCCAATAGAGTATATAAGATAAGTCTTGCTTTTCCCCTTGCTGTTATTCTTTAATCTTTATCATGATAATATGATACAATTATGAACATATGAATTTTTCACATTATCTATATACTATATAAAAGTACAAATAGTGTATATCATTTTATGGATAAAAATATCCTTTGATTTTAAAAGTAAGGCAAAACATTCCTAAAGAAAGCAAATTCAACAAAAATTATATTTAGAAAGTATATTTTAAATAAGCTAATATTTGAACCTTAAATAAGAAACTCCATTTCGTTAAAAAACAAAATAATCTAGCATGCTAATATTTGAACCTTAAATAAGAAACTCCATTTCGTTAAAAAACAAAATAATCTAGCATTATATATAAATATTGCACATAAGTAAAAATAACGTACATCATTTGTACAAAATAAATATTATTATTATCTTTTAAAAGAAAGACAAAGAAATTCTAAAATAAATGAAGTTAAATAAAAATTAGTTTAAATTACAATTTAGAGAGCTTAATTTCAATAAATTGAGGTTTTAACATTAAATAAATGCATTTGATTATGTGTATATCGTATCTATACTATATATAAAAGTATGAATAGTGTAAATCATTTTAGTGGAGAATAGTACCATTGTCTTTTAGGAGTAGGAGCAAACATTCATAAAATAAGTAAATTACTATAGTATTTATATAGAAATATAACAGTGTAAATCAGTTTATTGACAAAATACTTTTATCACTTAAAGGTAAGTTAGAACATTCCTAAAACAAGGTAAATTCAACTAAAATTAGATAAAATTCAATTTACATTGTCAAGTTAATGTTTGAGCTTGTTAAGGCTTGATATACATTGCTGGCCTGAAACCAATGGCAGCTTTTAAAACTTTAGGTAAAGTGGCAACTCTAACATAGTATTAGAGCAATGGTTTCTAGGAGGTCCTTGATTCTATTGTTGTTCCCTGCATTTCTAGTTTGTTAAAAGAAATTGATTTATCTCTCCATGTGCAATTCAGCAGCATGTGTGGGGAGAGTTAAAGTTTAATATACATTGTTGGCCAACAACCTAACAACTTAAGCCTTTAGGTAAAGTAGCATAAAAGTCATGGTTTATAAGAGGTCCTGGGATCTAGTCTTATAGCCTGCGTATATAGTTTGTTAAAAAAGGTGTCTTCCCCTGCAATGGGTGTTATTTATTGTTTGTTTTATTGTTTATCTCTTCATGTGCAATTGAGCTACAAATGCAGGGGATTGCTGAAGATTGATACGCATTGTTGGCCCACAACCTAACACCTTAAGATTTTTGGTGAAATGGTAATCTAACATGCCATCAGTGCCATGGTTCAGGAGGTCCTCAGTTATAGTCTTGTTTCTGCGTTTAATGTAAGTTTGTTAACAGAAGGCTGCTAGTGGAGTTGCACGAGAGAAATCAATAAAGCAGTTGGGTAGAGGAGTTCAGACTACAATCCCTTGGAATACTCCAGAGCATTCTGGAACAACTTCTAGCAAGCAATTTAGTGTTTTAAGTGTCACAGTTTTGGGCTTTGAGTTGCACAATGTTCTAACCAGGTAATGTCAATTGCAATAGAAGAAGTGTAATGGCAATTGCGATAAAAGAACATGATGATACCACTAAGTCGGTGAAGTTGAGATAGATGTTCCAGATGACTTGGATGAAGATGGCAATAAAGAAATTGTTTGGTACTTCAACTTATCCTTTTCTTCCCACAAGGATGGAGGAAATAACAACTGGAGCCCAGAATTTTTCAGACCTTTTGACAAACACCTTTGTACTTTGGTTATAGAAGTTGGTAGTTGTACCATTGTAGTTTCTGAAAAAACACTGAGGAACTTGAATTTGAAGGTTGAACCACATCCTAATCCATACAAGATTGCTTGGGTAAACAATACCAACTTGAAGGTCCATAATTGTTGCTTGGTTAACTTCACAATTGCTTTAATTATGGAAAGAGTGCAATGTGATATCTTTCTCTCAAGATTTGTATCCTTTTAAGGCACCCATGTTTGTCTTATAAGAGGTTTAAACATGATGTTTATGAAAAGTCACATACATTCTTCATCGACAAGAAGAGGTATAAGTCGATGTCATCTTAAGGTTTTTCCACTAACCAAATCAAAGACGTCACTGGTTCCTTTTCTAGGAAGCTCAATGATTCCTTTCATGGTGATGGACACCTTGGTGCTTTCCCCACCTTGTTGGAGTCAACTTCTTTTCAGGAGGAGGGAATTGAAGTAAGAAGGGAAGCAGGTAATTGGATGGACCAATTTGACCCAATCCGAAGGCAAGTTTAAAGAATAGGAACAAAAGATTGTTGGGTCTTAAACCAAAAATTTTGAGTTTAATTGGTAGTTAGGCTTATGTACATGTGTGGTTTATTTTTAATTTCTTGCATCTTTACGGGTTTCTTTGCAATTTTCATGCAATTTAGGCTTCTTATAAAATAGGGTGTGAAAGGCATGACAGTTTTCTTGTGAATTTGAATTGAGAAGTCAACACCATTTCTCCCTCCACTTGCATCTTCTTCCTCCTCTCTACTTCCTTCTTCTTCCTTCTCTCTTCTTGTAAGAACCCAAAATATGAAAAATGAGTTTAAATATTAAGAGAGGGGCAAAATTGGAAATTCTAGGTCAAAGGGCTATAAAAGGAAATTTCCTTTGCTTCCTTATTAAGAAATCTCAAATATCTCTCTCTCTCTCTCTCTCTAAACCTCTCCCTACTCCTCTCTAGAATTCTTCGCCGATCGTTGACGGAATCGGGAAACGGAAGCTACCACGAGGATTGTGGAAGGATTCTCTACAACTTTTACGGATTGGAATCTCGTTTCGGAAATTTTTGGGTTTCGGCTTAAAATCAAGGTAAGGCTCAATTTTCAATTCTGATCCGGTAGATTTGTAGGTAACTGTCTTGTGAACATATTCTGTACTGTGATTTGTAGGTTTTGGAACTCGATTCGCTATTTAGGGACCTTGGAGTTCAGTATTTGCTTACGGGGTTAAGGTAAGGGGAACTATATTTATATTGGTTATTTTTGAAATCGGACTAGGTGGAACTGTGATCCACGGTCCTATGTATGTTTTGGCTACTCATTTGGGGGGATCTAACAGGGAAAACTATGGGTTTTTCATTATTACAGTTTTGGAAAAAAGGGGGCAACGGGCTGAATCCCGGGTTTTGTTGAAAACCTAGTATATGTGTGATTTATATTGTGATATTGGGATGACCGTGCCTTGACTTGTTTAAACTGTATTTGTTTGGAAAATCATGATTTAGATTACCAAATGAGTGTGGTTTGTTTGGTTATATAAGCATGCATGTATGTGTGATATGTTGAAATGCTAGTAGGAATGCGGTTTTGAAATTGTTCCAGGTACTGAGAGTGTCCGGCTCTATATCTGAGGGCGTGAGCCTATTCCGGCAGATCAGACCGAAGGGTGTGGATCTACTAGTTTAGCGCCGGTACGATGCCATGGGAGTCAGGGACTAGCCATGTGCCGGTGGCGCCGTGTTCACGGGTTGGCTACAGGCCAACGCCGTATGTCGCGGGCCGGCTTCGGACCGAAGAGTGTGACGACATTGAGGATTACTGATCATGTGTATGTATTGTGACGGGGCTGCGTATAAATGGCCGCCGTATGTGTGCGTGTATGCACTGTGTAAATTAGTACTGGAATGCATTTAACTGCGTGTATGTTGTATCATGATAACACTCAAATGCCACACACCGATATAACCTGTGTTCTTCCTTACTCAGAGGTGTCTCACCCCTACTGTACGTACATTTTTACAGGTCCTTCGAGTAACCAGAACTAGCGTCCTAGTGTAGGGAGCGTAGTGGCCAGTGTACTGCATTAGCCCTTGGGTAAGTGTTAGGACTGTAGTTTTGTTGGGTTGCCATTTTGGGTTGTATTTGGGCACCCATTGTACGTTTTGATAGAACTGTGTTTGGCTCATGTATAGACTCTGGTATGGTACTGCATATGTTGATATAGAAATACTTTTTCCGCTGCGTATATGATTATGATTGGATGTGTTTAGGGTGCTTGGGAACCCCAAGGGATCGGACCCTCATCCAGTGTACTGTATCTTTTGATGATTTGTATGATATAGGGATAGGTTAGATTATATTTTCACCCTCGGGTCCCATTTTCGGGGTCGGGGCGTGACACTTCTTCTTCTTCTTTTCTGCATCACTTCTCAATATGCAACCAAGCTTACCTGTAGATATCTGATATCTCTAGTAGTCTAATACATGTTATCTTATTACAAAAGAAGGCAATAAAATTAGTGTCCCATAAGTTGCCAATTCACCGAAGTTTATTTTCCTAGGAAATTATTTAATTTTGTCCAAAATTGGTAACCACCATAATAACAACAGATCGAATATATAAATTCCCAGGCTACGAAATAAATTTTCCCTGATTTCCTAAATCAGTCCCCTAACCAGCGAAGAAATTCTTATAAAAATATTCCAGTCTTAACTTATCCAAGAGTGCCTTCAGGTGGTAATCCTAGGTTAGTTGGGTTATGGGATTCTGCATGGAGAAGGTATCTTAAGAGGTTACATGGTTCGAAGGGTGCTTTATTCTCTCTGGGTGGGAGATCATGCTTATTCAGGCTTTCTAGCATCCCACTCTATTTCTTGTCTATTTTTTTAAATTTGTGTGGGGGTTGCTAGAAATATTGAGAGAGTGGCTAGAGATTTTCTTTGGTCCGGGTTGGGGGGGAAGATGGATCATTTGGTTGGGAGATTGTTTGTAGGTGTTAAAAAGGAGGGTGATTGACTTGGGAATTTGGTGTCTGAAAACATTGCATCAATGGGTAAATGGATTTGGTGTTTTCCCTTATGAGGAAAATTCCCTTTCAAAAAAAGTTGTTAAAAGTAATTTTGGCATGTGGGAAATGGGTGGATCGGGATACTAATACTAGGCTTAGATGTTCTTTTGAAAGCCTGTGGAAGTGTATTTCACAAATTTATCCTACTTTTATCCCATACACCAAATTTAATGTAGGTAACACAGTTATTGCATTTGGTTTTGGGAATACACTTGGAGGGATGATTCTGCTCTTTGCACTTCTTTTTCTCGTTATAGGCTTTCTTCTTTGCATAATGGACCTATCTCCCCCCTTTTTAAAAGAAAGGGGATGGCTTCTCAAGGAATTTTCATTTTTGCAGGCCTCTTAGCAACAGGGAGGTGTTGGAGATACCTTCTAGGTATTCGTCCTTCCATCAGGACAGAAGAATTTTCAGAGGAGTACTTGTGCAAAATCTTTTTTTTTGAGTTTTGGATCCTCGAAAATCTGCATTTCCCACCTCATTGTATCATTTGGAAGGACAATTTGCTCTCTAAGATTTCAAATTTTACTTGGTTGTTCTGAAAAGAGTTAGCAGAGAAGGAGGCCTTTTAAGGCTTTACCTCCATTGTTTGTTCACTATGCTTTTTAAGCTCAGAATCAGCATTTCACTTGTTCCTTCATTGTTCATTGTTCGTTGTTCATTGTTCATTGTTTTCAGAGAGTTTAGAACAATCTATTTGGATTATTTGGAGAAAGTTAGGCTCCCCAAGAGTCAGTGGAGAATTTGTTAACTATCTCTTTTAGAGGTTTTGGAAGGAGAAGAGACATAACAGATTTGTCGAGGTGCAGAATGTTTCCTGCCTTGTGGGTACTTGGTTGGAGAGGAATGCTCATATTTTCACACGGAAAAATATATCTTGCTTTATGCTCTGGGACAGGACACAGTATATGGCATCTTAGTAGTCTTCTGCAGCTGGTTGTTTTGAAGGGCTGCAGTTTTATAAAAAAAATGTTTTTTTATATTTATTCTTGTTAGATCTTATCTCGTATAAAAATCTTATGCTCTTTTTTTGTTTTTTCTCTCTTCTGCAATAAAATTTCTTCTTTTCTATCAAATAATAATCGTAATAAAGTTAAACAAGAAGGAAGCTATTTTGTTGAGGCTGATAACCATTGAGCAACTTGGCTGATCCTAACAAAAAAGCACCATCTCCATTCTTTCTCTCTGCTCTCTGTTCCTAATTCAACATCATCGCAACATGTAATAAGGTCAAATTAATTTAACGAATCAATGCCGCAACCAACTGTTACAAAAACATATTTCAACAACAAAACAGGGCAAGAAAAGAAAAGAAAAGAATAGAAAGGAAAATCGATCAAGAAAACAAACCCGAATCAAGCGAGTAATAGTAGTGCCACAGTCGTAGCAAGAGGCTTTGTTCTCGGCCATGGTTTTGCCACAGGACAAGCAGAGAGTCATGTGCTTGCAATTGCTTCCATACAGATCTGTTGTCGATCCACATCCGCTGCACGATGGCTTTAGAAGCAAATCGAACGACATTTGTTTCTCTTCTCCTGCTAACTCTTTGTGCATTAAAAAAAAAAAAGTCAGAAGAAGGATTTCTAACAGGGGTTTGAATGAATATAGGGCTGCAATTGCTGCAGGACAAGCAGATAATAATTGCTATGAAGGTGGGTTTTTGTTTTGTGTGCTGAAAGGGAGGGGCATGACCATGGGGAGATTTCCATCTCTACATAAATGTTTTGGGGCTAAATTCCATAATTTAATATATATCATGCCCTAAATTTTTCAAAAACTAGTTTGACTCTACATTTGACAACTTTGACAACCTAGAGTTAGGACTTAAAATTTGTCAACCTAATAATAATGAAATCACAGATATTTAACTATGAATAATTAGAAATAAGAAAAAGATATAGAACAATGAACCACAATCTCTCAAATAATAGATATTTAAAAAATTAAGTAAATAATGGTATTAGGAAAAAAAATATTTATCCTCAAAGAATGATCATCTAACTATTAGAAAGGATTGTTACAAGGCATTGTGAGTTTAAATGTGCATAAAACCTATAAGGCAATAGTTTTTTATGGGGTTCATATTTGGCCACTTCAAGAGCTTTGAAGCCTCTGGCTATAAATTAGTGTCATCTTTATTTGGTCGATTCTGGAGCAATTATTTTCTTGGTAGACAAAATCTCATTGTATACAACAAAACACATCAAACTGAGGAAATAAATATTGAAGAACAACTTTTTCTTACACACACACAACCCAAAAGACATCGGCATCCTTCATGGTTTCACAAAAAGATTTGACCACCCCTGAGGTTTCAAAAATCCACTAGTGCCATGGACAGTTAATTGTTATGACACTTATATATCCCTACATAAATTTATCATCAAGTAGAAAAATAAAAAATCAAAAAATAAAGACTATTTGCACTTGATATGCATGAAAACATAAAATGTAATGTCATTTAAGCAAAGATAAAAAAGGATTTATTGGTAAGTGAAAAAGTGAAATGCTGCCTGGCAAATTAATCCTCAAATCTATCACAATGATATCCTTTGTTTTAGTTTTGAAATTTGTGTCAAATTAGAAGGGAAAACTCACAACCAAAAAAAAAATTAATATTATAAACATTGAATACCGAAAAATTAACAAAACAAAATATATAGATATGGAAATTAAAAATAAAGGGGATCACATTCACTGCCTATTAAGAAAATTAGTTGTTTAGAACAGAAAAATTAATTAAATATACGAACAAAACCAACAAGTTAATTAAACCAATACTTTTAGCTTGTAAAAAAATAATAATAGAGAAATGAAATTCAATCTATAAAGGAGAAGAAATCAATGATTTTAGGCTTGAGCATTTTAACAAAGACATAGTTCAATGTAAGAGCTAAAAAATATAGAAGGAATTAATCCTTCATTCGTATTTTTTAAAAGGAAATCAGTGAGAAATTTTACTGTTTCTAAATAAAAACTATAAATTTAAATGGTAGAAGACGCTTGTAAATTTAATATTTAGAAAAATAAATGTTATTAACCCTGTATTTAGGAGCGTGAATTTTGAATCTTGCATTTAGATTTATAAAGGTTTGGACAAAATCTAATATAAAATTATATTAAGTTTCTCCCAAATCAACACAAATCCAAATCCAAATCCAAACCTGAAATCCATGCTCCAATCGGGAGAATACTAGCTCTGGAATTCCAAAACTATCGCAAATCACAAAAACTAATGCAAAAAATTAAATAATGAAGATCAAGATTTGAGGGAACGGAGCGGAGAACCTAATCAAGGAGATCAGCCGCACTACGCGAATGTACAATATGTTGTCGAAGGGAGAGAAGAAGAGGAGACGTAGTGGAGCAGCGTGGTCAACAAAGAGCCATCATGGCAAAACAAGGTTGCAGCTTGCAGGAGAAGGTGAGAAGGGGACCCGCAACCATGGAAGGTGACAGCGTCGAGGAGGAAGAAGTTCAGAGGTTTGATCAGGGGGGAGGGGGCATCATGGACGAAGAGGGAGCAGAAAACAAAAGAAAAGAGAAAAATAAATAAATAATAAATAATCACACCACAATATACTTCTAAAAAAAAATCCGAATTTAATGGGAGCTCAATATTAATCAAATCAAAATTTTGATTTTAACAATATTAATATTTAGTTTTTTTAATTTTTAATTATATTAAAACAAACTTTCATTTTTTAATAAAACATTATATATATATATATATATATATATATGCAAGGAAAATACAATTAAAAAAGAGTTTCTTATTTATTTTCCTTTCCTTTCATCAAGTAAAATTCTTGATCCAAAAGCACCTTAAGTGAAATGATCTTGACCCAACTACAGTTAGGCACTGTTTATATGGGTCGATATGAAAATTTTATCTTATGAAACACGTTTAATATAATTAGAACTCGAATTATCTTTCTTAGTCCAGATCTCCCTAGTATACATATGAAATGAGATCATAAATATATGACACAAAATAAAAGGCATGAACTAGACATTAATTTTAATTTAAAAAAAAAATACATTTGTATTTTGTGCAATGTACGTGTGGAAATAATTTTAGATAATTGATATTTTATATTGTATTTTATCAAATCACACAATGACATACAATTTGAATCCTAAGTCTAAATTAAGCATAAAGAATTCTCTATCAAATCTTAAATAGCTAGAGATTAATTAGTTGTTGTGTTAGGCACCTTACTTATATCAAACACTAATACTACAACCATTACTATTGAATATATAATCAAAACTAAAGCAATGCATAAACTAATAAAAAAAGACAAAAACAAAGAACAATATAAGAATTTACGAGGTTCGGTATAGAATTACCAATTCATTACTTTCGGAAAAATTACAACTTGGGCAAATTTCAAATTATCAATAATAATTTAAAATGCCCTATAGTACAAATACTATTTGTAACTTTACAAAATTGAGATGTGATAACAAATGGCGAGAGAAGCTCTTTATATGGCTTCAACCTAAAGTTCAATAAACATTTCCCACAAATGTGAAACAAAAACCAACTAATCTTCACTTTGATGATAAATTCAACAAAATTTTCAATCAGCAACACTCTTTAGAGTTCTACATCATCAGTGTCTTCCAAAAATATTTAGACTTATGAGATATTGATTAAATCCAAATAATATTTGAACTTGATTGTTGTCACAATATTGATCAACATTTTAGACACCCCAATTTTAATTAGGTATTTTCGAGAGGACCCGACGTAATAAGATTTGACTTTGAATTTTGAATGGACCCCTTTTTCAAAAAATAAGTTCCTGAAGTCCTTTTTCAAAAAAATCAAGTCCTTTGAGCCCTAAGTTTTAAATTTAATATCATTTAATTGAGTCTTGTATTTTCGAAAAATTGAGTCCTTTTAAACTAAGGCTCTTTAACTTTAGTTAATTTCAAAATTTGTTTCTTTTATTAGGTTTTCAAAAAAATTGAGTCCTTGTAATTGAGTTTTTCAAACTTTTAGTTGAATTCTTTAAATCTCAAAATTTAGTCCTTTTTATTTCGTCAAATTGAAAATCAAGTTTTTCATTTCTTTAGTTTGAGTCTAGGAATTTTTTTAATTAAGTCATTCAAACTTTTGAATTGAATTTTTAGATTTTAAATTGAGTTTTTCAAAATTTTCGAATTAAGATTTTAAATGGAAAATTTCAATATCTTTGGATTGAGGCTTTAATTTTGGGTCTTTCAATTTCCAAACCTGAGCCTTAAGGTCATATTTTATCACTAGGTGTTTTTTGAGTAAAACTGGTCAATCTTGATATTGGAGTTTTAGTCCAAATTAAATAAAACATGCATGAGTTTTTGTCCAGGGGTAGCTTGTATATAAAGGGGACTTCAGTTTATTTTGAGAGAAATTAAAACCGTTTCTCTCTCTCTCTCACTAGCTGCGGGATTCCTCTCTCTCTCTCTCTCTCTCTCTCTCTCTCTCTCTCTCTCTCTCTCTCTCTTCATTTTCTCCCTCAAAACTCGCCCAAATCGACGATCAAACACAACTATGGGGTTCTAGGGTCGATCCACGTCAATTTAATCGGAGCAAAATTATGTTTTGAGGATCTTGGGCATCACTCCAAAGTTGGGGTAAGGGAGTTGATCATGTTGTTATAAGATTTAATGGGTTAATGAAATGTGTGGGCCTTGGAATGTTAGATAATTATAATTTTGGGGTTGAGTTGATTAAATTTAGGCATGTAAATATAGGGATTTGTATGAACGCCCCAAGGGTCGGTTTAGCGTACTTGCAGGAACATTCCTAGTAAACAGGTAAGAGAAATAGACTATGATAGGAATTTTTAGAAATATTATATAAATATTTTTTTGATTATATATACATGTGGAAAATCAAAAGAAATGGTCTATGATCACATAAATTGGCAATAGTAATTAGAAATACCATAGAGTACAAATACTATTTGTAACTCTACAAATTTGAGGTGTGATTACAAATCGTGAGAGAAGCTCTTAGAATCCTACTATGCCATGTAAATTGTTTCAAATCCTAGGGAAAAAAAATTATAGTAGTGAAGAACAAATGATTTATGGTTTCCAGCTTAACACCACATAGCCTGCAGACTGAATCAAAATAATTCCCATGAATTCAACGTGTCAATAGTAATTAACTTGTCTAATAAAGCAAGCTAGGCAATGGACTCATATGCTTATGTTGTCCCTTCAAGATTTTACAATTGAGAAGGTCTTTGCTAATTTTAGAATATATGTTTGATTTGTAGAATGAAATGAAAAACGAATAGCATGAAATGTTGAATGTTTATTTTGAATCATCATTGAAGTGAAATTTGTATTTTTATCTCTCAAGTGAAGTCAATCAATGACTCTAACTTATCTTCCTCAATCTTCGTCACTTTCTGAAACTCTTGCATATACAATGGTTGCACTTGATAGTAAGTGAATAATCTTGTAAGATATTTTTATAATTTTCAATAAAATTTAAATATTTTAAAAATAAATTAACAATATACATTTATAATTCAATTTATAAATATTAAAATATGTCACTTAAAGTTATTTATAAGAGTTCATATTTTGTTTAAAATTTTAAAGTTTTAATTATCACACATAGTAGAACTCATGATGTCAATCCAATCATAACACTCGAGCATTTAGGGATTACAAATTGGTGCATTAATTAAGAAGTTGTAGCGCCATGAGATGAAGATAAAATTGAATATGGGTAAAGGAATTTTCTTTTAAATTTTTTTGTCCACTGGGAAGCTTACTAAACTAAGAATATACACAGAGTAGTCCGTTTGCCTTTCTAAAACTTTTTTTACCTTTTCCTAAAACTTGAACATAAAATGTTAAATACAAAGTTATCATGATCAAATCATTGAATTGTCTTTTATATAGTGTTTGGTTTGTGGATTCAACTAACAATTCTAGAGATTCTTTGCTATTTTTTGGATATTCTTGTTATGGTTTATATTTTATATTCAGGAATTTCATTTTCAAGAACGGTGTACATATTTTCACAAAGTCACCAACATCCTTGTTTTTCATTTTAGAAGATTGTTTTGGGACTCCCAACTTGGAGAAATTAGCTAAAATTATGAAGTGACATATATAAAACAACGTAAGTTGAAGTGACATTTGAATTATGAGTAATTTATAATCTTATTTTAATTTTTTAAATTATATTTAATTAGTTGGGCAATTTTTTATTTAGTATTTTATTTTATACATTAACTTTTGTGCGAGAATGCTATATACAAAAACTATTAGACCAAGCATCCCTCATCCAACTTGAAGATATTTTGATAATAGAAAGTTATTTATCACTATTCCTATGAAAATATATGGGAATCTATCATTAGTATACTTCTAAATCAAATTTCGGAATCGAGATTCCAAGTCCCAAGATTTTTTGAACTCATAGGCTTCCATTTAAATAAGAATTTTGCTGAAGGAAAAGCAAGAAAAAGAAAATAAGAAGTAAATAGATTTTTTTAAATTTTTTCTCTTTATATCAAATAATATTAAAAATAAAGTTTATTTTATTATAATTAAAATTTTTTTACAATCAAATGTTAATTATGTATAAAATTAAATTTTTATTTATTAATGTTCTGTATATTTTATTTTTTCCTTATTTTTTCAATAACCAAACATAAAAAAGTATATTTCTTTATATTTTCCTTTCTTTTCTCTTATTTTTTTCCCAATTCCAAACATGCCGATAATGTCAGAAGATGTCTAAGATATTGCAAACTAAATATCAAATTAGGAAATGAAAAATCTAATATTTGTGTCTATTATTTTTAATTTTTTTTTATTAAAATTCCATAATATCTAATAAAAAATAATATTATGTTGTGTTTCCACTATTTAAAATTTAAGTGGAATTAATTTGAAAAAAAGTTATAAAGTTCCCTCATATACCTATATAAGCACAAATTTTAAGTAACGATTTTAAAAATTTTAATAGATACACAAATTTTATGTCTGTCTATTTTTTAACATGCATACTATTAACAACATAAAAAAAAAAAAATGCAAAACATGTTTATTATCATCCAAAATGAGTAAAACATTATGTTCATAAACATTACTATAATAGAAATAAAATAAAAAACAAAAAAATTAAAATATTTCAAAATACATGTATCTATCTTATGCATTACTTCATAAGTCTTTAGT
Organism: Malania oleifera; assembly: GCF_029873635.1. Taxonomy (NCBI): domain Eukaryota; kingdom Viridiplantae; phylum Streptophyta; class Magnoliopsida; order Santalales; family Ximeniaceae; genus Malania; species Malania oleifera. The sequence continues at coordinate 2,824,531 of NC_080420.1, forward strand.
AGACATATATATTTAGAGACGGTTCGTGTTGGGTTAGGTGGATTTGATGTTAAATTTATGAATCGAATAATATGATCAGATTATGCAAAATGGGTAATCATTAATTGACTCATAACCTATTTCAAACTGATTTTTTGGATTGGTTCGGTTTGAATTGATCGAGTTGGACAAATTGATTGGATTGTTGAATATTCCTAATAAAAATAATTGATAAGACGAGAATATGTAATTTAAATATTATAAAATATTAAATTTTCACATATGTACTAAGGGGAAAATGAGGAAAGGGAAGAGGAGGAGATGAGATGAGCATTGAAAGGAAGGTGGCCATCAACCTTGTGAGCCGGTAGAACCTTAAATTCCACCAACTACCCCTCATGATTAAAAAACAATAGAGAAAAATGAGTGTTTATTATTTATTTATTTTAATTTAACTGCAAGTAATAAAATATTATTTAACAAAAAGAAAATGAGCTATGCTCTGTTCTGCTTGCTTACTCCGCCTGCTACTATAAATACCCCTATCTTTCTCCGACTTTCGATCTCACACTCCCTGCGTCACTCTGCGTCACCCGGTTCACCGGCGGACTCTCGGCCATGGCTCTGACGTCGTTCCTCGATGTCCACCCGGACTCTCACTTCCCTATCCAGAACCTCCCGTTCGGCGTGTTCAGGCCCGAGCCCGGCTCGGATGCTCGACCCGGCGTCGCCATCGGAGAATACGTCTTGGATCTCTCCGTGATCGCGTTGGCCGGTCTCTTCGACGGTCCGGTGATAGGAGGCTCCGATTGCTTCCTCCAGGTCTGCTAGTGTGATAATTCATGCATTTCCTTCTGCAGATATGTCGAGTTATGTGGATTTGTTTGGTAATTTGAAGCTCAAGTTTGTCTTTTATTTTTTAAATAATATTTTCACTTGTTGTCATTGGAAGTGAAGTGCACTCTTTGATTCCCGAGAAAATTGAGGAAAATGAATTGAAATTTTTGTGCATATTTTTTAATAAGTGAACTGAATAACAATTGTAGAACACTTGATCCTTGAACTGGAAACATGTAGGATATAATGATTCGATTGTCAGTTATCGCCGCTTAGTGTGTCAATTCATGGATGTTCAACCTAATGATGTTTTGTGTGGATTTTGTTTGATAATTTGGAGCTTATATTTGTTGTTGTTTTATTTTATTTTTTTAAAAAACTTGCAGTGTCGGAAATAAAGTGGACTTCCTCTGGTTTCCGAGAAAACAGAGGAAAATGAATTATGACTTCTTAATACATTTTAGTCAACTGAAGAATAATTGCAGCGAACTTGAACCGTGAACTCAAAAAACAAAAAAAAAACAAAAAAAAAAAGTTTTGGATGGTGTGTTTGGTAATTTGGAGCTTGTATTTTTATTTTTTTTGCACTTGTTATCCAAAATGCAGCGGGCTCCATCTGGTTGCGGATAAAATTGAAGAAAATGAGCTCACTCCCCCCATCCCACCCCACTGAGAAACATTAGGAGAGCATGAACCGGAAACAAACCAAATCTAGCATGTAATGATTCAATCATCATCTTTCATTTATTTTCATCTCATTTTCCTTGCCCCTCTCTGGCTGGATGTAATGCTTTTGTCCTGTTTTTCGATCATTGTGTTTTTGCTATGCTTCAACTGCAGGATCATTTGTGTTCCTATAATTTTGTGGGAGTATATGTCTAAATCATGCCCTGTTTTCTTGAGGAAAGCTAATATTAATGAATGCATTTTGCTTTATTTTTTGGTGTCAGCCTAATCTTAACAAATTTTTGGGAATGGGACGGCCTGCATGGAAGGAAGCTCGTGCTACGATTCAAAAGTTATTGTCATGTATGGTTATTATCATATTCATTGACTATCATATATTATTCCTGTATTCTTTTAAGCATATATAGGAAGCAGTGTGTGAGATTCAGGGTCTTTAGCAATGACAATGCCAAAAGTTATGTAACATACATACAGTACCCATGTCATTTGTAATGATAAAGTAATTACGTCATTTTAGTCTATTGCTTTATAATAACTCATTTTTGATAAACTAAAATGAATTAATAATACTGTTAATTTTCACTGAAGCTAATGAACCACTATTGCGCGACAATGCTAATTTGAGGCAAAAAGCACTTGTAGCAATGGTAAGACACAAGTGTATTCCTGTATAAAAACACACACACACACATATATATATATATATGTGTGTGTGTGTGTGTAATTACTGGTATAAAGATTGTTGACTCTTCATGTTATATTTATGTCTTCTCCTTTAGAACAAGGTACAAATGCTTGTTCCTATTGCAATAGGAGATTACACGGATTTCTTTTCTTCCATGCATCATGCGAAGAACTGTGGGACTATATTTCGTGGCCCAGAAAACCCAATTCCTACAAACTGGTATGTCAATTTTGGAATTATGCCAAATGAAATGTTGGTCTAGCACAAAAAATTTGGGAACATGAGTACCACTTAAATAATGTGGTTTTTATCATTTTCAAGTTCAAAAGTTCAATTGCTTTTCAGGTTCCACCTACCTATTGCATATCATGGACGAGCATCATCTATTGTTATCTCTGGAACTAATATTATTCGACCACGGTGAGGAATCCAAATTCCTTGTTTATTTATTTGTTTTTATTTTTTATTTTTTTGTTTTTAAATTGTATTTAGCTATGCATCATCATCTATATTACTCAGGAATCAACACATTGGTTGTGATACCCTTTCTTAGTGCTAGATCCAAGACCTGCAGTCAGTAGGGACTGAGGCTATCATGCATTAACATATTTTTAATTTGTTTTATTTTATAAGATTATAATTTTTTATAATTTTTACCTTAAACTGTAAATTATTATATTGTCGATTTAGACATTGCTAGCATTAGAGTACCAATCAGCACAAAAATCAACTTGTCACTACATTGGATTTCCTCTTCAATTGGATCTCTCTCTCTCTCTCTCACTCACACACACACACACACACACACATTTTGAAACAGTTCTAAATTTTGTTTATTTAGATTTAGACCCCATGTGGCATAAGTTGAGTATGTGCCATCCAGCCCGTCCCAGAAAAAAACATGCTATGTTAAGCCAACTTACAGAAATAACATAGGAGTTTTTTGTCAATTAACTGTAGCCCGCACTCGGACATATGTTGATCTGCTTATGCTCTTTTGTATTTGGGTCCTTGGTTATCAAGATTTCAGTTAAAGCATTTCATTGTCAGCCCACAACTTAACAGGTTAAGCTTTTAGGTAACATGGTAATCTAACATGATATGAAACTATGGTTTTTCGGAGGTCTTAGATTCTAGTCTTGTTGCTCGCATTTATTTTGTAGTTCTTAAAAATTATCTTACTCCCTGTAATGGGTGTTATTATCGTTTGTTTATTTCCCCACTTTACTTGGAATTGGGCTGCACTCGCAAGAGTGTGTCAAGGCTTGATAGGCATTGTCGGCTTACAACTTAACAGCGTAAGCTTTTAGGTGAAGTTGTAATCTTACAACTTTGGATGGTTTATTGAGCTGATTTTTAACTGCAAATAGAAACATCTTAGAGTTTGGGCTTGTGGTCAATTTGTAGTTTAAGCAAGAGACTATTAACTTTTTATCCCATTTTGCATGCGTGCTAGCCCATGATGAAAAGGCAATAATATAAGTGCAAATTGCATGTGAATAGGATCTGTTGTGCCTCAACTGTGTATAGGTTAGTGCTGTATATGAAGCGGTTTTTTATGTGCACAGACAAGTCAGGGCAGGTTGCATTAGGTGCATGCTGAATTTGACCATCCAGCTAGTTGTAGTGGTATGCATACTACTAAGGAGTAGGTGAATACAATAATGCTATTCATCACACGTCCATCATGGGAGTGATGTGGAGACAGAAGAGAGAGAAGGGGACGGCTGCATAAGAAGAGGGGAGGGGCAGCAGGGCAGGATCCACGATCTTCCCATGAAGCATTCACCCATGAGAAACAGTATTATTCAGCTGAATATGTACGTTACTAATCTTGATTAGAAAAACGGAAGGGGGTTTATGTAGTTAACCCCTAGTATTTGGGATTTAGACTCTTTTTGAGTAAAATAGATACTTAAAACTTTCCACATATTTTCCTTTTATATGCATGCATGTATTTTTGTACACTCCATTTATGTATATATTGTGTTGTATATGTATAACTGTAAAAGTGAGTGTTTCCTTCTTAAGAAACTCAAGTAACCAGCATGTCCTGGTGCCACAGGTTGCTTTTGCCTCAAGTGCACCTTTTTCTTTTAGTCATACTACCTTAGATTGTTTATCTTGATTTATCCATCAAAATTTTGGGGAACTTAGACCATGGATGGTCATTATGGTAACTTCTTATTAAAATGATGGTTTGGGCACTTGGAATCCTCATTTTTGATGGTTTGTACCTCTATTCTTGCACATCTTAGGAGTCAGGATTTATGTCATAATTTCTACTACTTTTGTTTATTCTCAGAGGGCAAGGTTATCCAACTGGCAATTCTCCACCATATTTTGGACCTTCAACAAAGCTAGATTTTGAGCTAGAAATGGTTAGCTCTTCATCTTTTACATTCTCGCCTGTTTGATAATTTCCCATATTCAAGTTTGCATGCTAATAAAAAATTCATTATAACTATGGCACTTAAAGTACTTGGCTCCTAATACTGTAGCCTCAGACGGCTTCCTTATCTTTTAAAGTCATTTAATATGGGTTCTTATTTTGCTCTAGGCTGCTGTAGTTGGCCCTGGAAATGAATTGGGGGAACCTGTGGATGTTAATAAAGCAGCAGATCATATCTTTGGGCTTGTGTTGATGAATGACTGGAGTGGTACGCATAATGTTATTTCTTTTCTTCACAATTCCTTGCCAAATTTAATTTCTTTGGTTTTTGCCTTGATAAGAAGTTGGTTTTGACAGCTAGAGATATTCAGGCATGGGAATATGTGCCTCTTGGGCCTTTTCTTGGGAAGAGTTTTGGTGAGAAATCTAAATTCTTATGTGTCTTAGTTGAATTGCATTGACTGAAGCAGGACTTCCAGGAATAGTCACTTTGTCCTTTATTCAATGATTGCCTGTCTCATAATTTTTCCGTGATGCTTTAGCCTCGAGGCTGATTGGGGTCATATTTTTTATTGTGGGTTATTTCAGGGACAACCATATCCCCTTGGATTGTGACCCTTGATGCACTAGAACCCTTTTCTTGCGATGCTCCTAAACAGGTGAAAATCGTAATTCAATTTTTTATGAACGTGACATTTATTTTGCTTCATATTTTGTTGCATTAATTTTCTTCTTGCCCAGTATCATGGCATGTTATGTGTGTAAATTGCAGGATCCTCATCCACTACCATATTTGGCTGAAAAGGTGTCCAGGAACTATGACATTTCTCTAGAGGTAATGTGTGATTGCATCATGGAAACACATAAGTAATTGGTTAACTGTGTATTTGTTTATTTTAAAATGTTCTCCTATATCCATTGGTTTATTTTTTGTAAGGATATCTTTTTAGCCTTGTGCATTGGGTATATTTTGAGGGTGAGCCTCGACTCGATGGTAGGGTGGTTACATCCAGACCTGAAGGTCAGAGGTTCAAATAATGGAAACAGTCTCTCCATGATTGGAGGTAACGCTGCATACATCATGCCTTTCGCTGACTCCCCACTGGTGTGGGAACCTTTTGCACTGTGTTACTTTTACATGTATTTATTTTTATCTTTGTTAGCCTGAATAGGATGTTAGAATGTTTCCTTTAGCCTGTAAATTGTTAAATTTACCATGAAGACACTGCTATAAATAATACATTGCAATGAGAAAACTGCTTTTGTGCTGCAAGGTTCAAATTAAACCTGCTGGAGAAGAACATTCTAGCGTCATCACAAGGAGTAACTTCAAGCACTTGTAAGGAGCTTTAATTTAATAATGTCCATTATTTTCTCTGTGACACCAAATTAACCTGGTTTCATGCAAATTATAACTACTTGGACTAATGACCCCCTTTTAAAAAGTTTTAATTGGTCAAACGCCACGTACTTGGCAATTAAAAAGGACAATAGGTATGCCCATGGGTGGGGTGAGTAGTAGCATTACTTGAATCCTGTACAACAAAAGCAACAACAGCAACAATGCTTAAGTCCCACTAGGTGGAGTTGACTACATGAATCCTTTTCTGCCAGTTCATCCGATCAAGAGCATTTTCCTCTATTACATTAGGGGCTATTAAATTCTTCCTCACTACCTCATACCAAGTTATTTAGGCTTACTCCTACCCCTTTTCATACCATATACAATAACTAATTCACTTTTCCTTACAGATGCTCTACTAGGCTTGCGTTTCAAATGCCCAAACCATCTAAGCAGCCCCTCCCTTATCTTGTTTTCAACTGGTGTTATGCCTAAATTACGTATATGTTCATTTCTTACTTTATCTTTTAATGTTAAATCACTCATCCATCTTAACATTTGCATCTCAACAACTTTTATTTTTTGAGCATGTTGTTTCTTAGTTGCCTAAATTTTGAACCATATGGTATAGCTGGCCTTATAGCTGTCTTATAAAACTTTCCTTTTAATTTTAAGGGTAATCTACGATCACACGACACACGACACACTTGACGCACTCTTCCATTTTACCCAGCTTGTTTTAATTCTATGTACTATATCTTCTTCAATTTCCCTTTTAGCTTGCATAATAGATCCAAGAGATCTAAATCTATCAGTGTTATTAATCTTTTGATTATCAAGTTTAATGTTCTCTCTATTGCTACTCCTTACATTACTGAAATTACATTTTATATATTCTGTCTTATTCCTACTTATCATGAACCCTTTAGACTCTAATGTGGCTCTCCAAAGTTCTAGTTTCCAAAGTTCTGCTCCTACTATCATCAATCAACATGATATCATTTGCAAATAACATACATCAAAAGATCTCATTTTGGATATTCTTAATTAGTTCATAAGTATTAAAGTATAAAGATAAAGACCATGTAGAACCTTGATGTATGCCAATTGTGATTGAATCCTGTAGTAGGGTAAAAATTATCTGTGCACCATTTATATATTTGTTTTAGTGTTACATTATCCTGTAAGCCTCATTAGCCAACTCCTGTTGTTATTGAACATAAACAAATTGCTAAAAAAAGTTAAATGACACCTTCAAATATATATATATTTTGACTGGGATCCAAGGAAATAAAATAATATATTGTTTTCTGCTGTAGTAAGTGATGAGTAAATTACCTATGCTTTGTGGAACAGATATTGGACATTGACTCAACAACTTGCGCATCATACTGTCAATGGTTGCAACTTAAGACCTGGCGATCTTCTTGGAACTGGGACCATAAGTGGACCCGTATGGTTTATTTATTTATTTAAGATCTATGGTGTTTTAAGTGTTTAAATTTTGCTATTGCACCAAATTTTTTGTCTTAGCCCCAAATATTTCTTGTATTGTTTGATGAAGGTGTGCTACTACTTGAATTTCCCGCAGGATCCAGAATCTTTTGGTTGCTTGCTAGAGCTGACGTGGAATGGACAAAAACCGCTGTCCTTAAATGGAGCTTCCCGCAAATTTCTAGAAGATGGGGATGAAGTAATTTTCACCGGGTGGACCAAGGTTCTTTGTCTTAAAACTCTCACTGCTTTCCATTTCTCAAAACGAGCTTCATTATTGTTTGCAGTATAATTCTTCTTGAGAAACATCATCTTTTGAATCTCCTTCACTCTTTGACAATATAACATCAATCATGTTAAATTTAAGTTCTATCCATCTATCTGTTTACCTAGCTCTCAAGACCTACTAAGAGACTAAGGTGAAAAAACTTTGCATCTGTCGAGCCTTCTTTTGTTTGAGGCTTTAGTTAAAGGCATATGCGCACTTGCTCAACGTTTAAAGGCAATTTTGTCCTTAACATGGCTTTATTTGATTTTGAGTTCATTCTCCTCCATGTTATACTGCACAAGTGGAGTATTACTTATGCACCCAATTAACATTTGCCCAAGTGGCCTTCTCAAGTTGAAACTAATTTAGATCGTTTAATGCATTTTGGGAAACTAAAAGCCATTTGTAATCCATACAGCTACTAAAAAATCTCTTGAAAATATGGTGCCAAACTCATTTCCTGCTCTGCTAAATGAGTTTGAAATAACTTCAGTCTTTTATTGCCCATAGCACAACTTTAAAATTTTGAGATCGATGGTCATCTTCTTCTTGTGTGAGGATCTCACACCATGTGGATAGTTTTCTCCTTTTGCTACCAATGTCTCTGAAAGTTCAATTTGTAACGTATAACTAATTCATAAATCTCATATTTCAGATGTATTTCTCTGCTTCTGCATTTCCCACTTTTAAACTAGTCTGATACATAATCAACTAATTACTTTGAATTCGAATTCGTCTTTCAGGGAAATGGTTACTGTGTAGGGTTCAGCACGTGTTCCGGTAAGATTGTTCCATCGCCCCCTTGAGGGAAATGCTGTTCTTAGTAATAGAAAGAAAATAACAAAAGCTGGACTAGCAGGAAATTGCATGTTTCATTTTGTCTATCCGTGTGTCCCCTTATGTTAATTTTTCCCAAACCTAAACCATGTTACCCAATCTCCCCAAATGCTGTTGTAAAATTAACATTGCAATGTTAGCTGGGCTTTGTAAATGGGAAGTTTGTTGTAATGATGTGAATGACTGACAGATTGGTTTTCTTCTTATTTCATGTTTGGCTGTTTTTTCTTCTCATTGATTGAAAATTAATTGACCCACTCCACTTTCGCTAAAGAAGTTCATTTGAGTTCGTGTCAACATTTTAGGTACAGGGGGCGATAAAGTCAATGAAGTGCCAATACCATATGATAATTATGATAATAGTGTTGTTGAATGTTGGCGCATAATATTTTTTCATGTCAATGTGCTGAACATGCCATGTGAATTTAGCTTTTTAACACTACTGAATAAATTTAAACAGTTAACAATAAACACCAAGCTCAACTATTCAACCTTTTAACAACAAATAATTGTCTTACTCCGGGCATGGAGCAATGGTAAGCTCTGATAAGCATACTCTTGGGGGGTGAGGGCGTTACTTTGGGAGTTGGTGCCCGAATGAGTTTAAATTATTAAAATATTAATTAGTCAATTGATTAAAGAAAATTTTAAAAATCTTAGAAAATAGTAGAAGTGACTTTTAAATTTTTACGTGTTTTGTCATATAATTTTGTATTTTATTTTACTCTCAATTTATTCTATTCTAACATACCAAATTATTATTATATGACAAATATTTAAAATTTCAAGTCTATCATACTCACAAAGTATTTTTATTTATTTATAATAAATTAAAGAAAAAGACATTCACTTTTCTTTGGTAAAAATATCGAGTCATCGTATGATTATTCAAAAATACAATAAAGTTTTCTTGAGGTTTGTTAAAAAAGGTCAAATATCTACTTAAAAAATTTGTCTTTTTGGTAAATCTTAAGGTGATATAAATTTATGGGAGATTCTTAAAATCTTTGAAATTTAAGAAAATATCCCTAAATTTTTTGAAATCTCGGAGGACGGGATTATCTTTTTTCTAAAGGTTGATGTCTTTTGCAAAAATAATCTTACCCGTAAGTAAAATTTTTAATATATAATGGAAAGATGAATTTAGAGAATTAAATATAAATTTAATAAAAAATTAACATAATAAATTTTTTTCGGAGTTTACCTAAATTGAAATTCAAATTATTGGAAACATATCAACTTGGTGTCAATTAGATTTGGCGCACAGTAAAAGCGTGCGTAATTAAGCGCCAGGATCATTCAAGATCCTTCAAACACGATTTATAGTCATCACTCTGCCTTTCTGCTCAAAATAGAAAACCCACTTGCAGACTCTCTCTCTCTCCCTCTCCCTCTCCCTCTCCCTCCCTCTCCCTCTCCAATGAAACCCTGTCGCAGAGCTGGCTTCTTCTCTTCATCGTCCACCACCGTCACCTACTCTTACCAAAATGGCCCATGTCTCCCTCAATCCGAACCCCAAATCACCGAAATTCCCATCGACTCCCCCTCCGGCGACGCTCCCGTGACCGTCGCCGTCCACCTCCCCACCTCCCTCTGCCATTCCGCCGCCGCAAAGATACAGTCCGCCTACCGCTCCCACGTCGTTCGCGCCCTCGTCAGGAAGATCGCCGCCGCCGATTCCGAAGCCACGCGGCTGGAGCGCCTGATCCAGCGCCAGGAGACCGTCGACGCTATCCGCGGCGACGATCGCGAGAGACTGAGGATCAACGAGTCGCTGATGGCCCTGCTCCTGAGGCTCGACTCGGTGCCGGGGGTCGATCCGGCGGTGCGGGACCTCCGGCGGTCCGTGAGCCGCCGGATTGTGGGGCTGCAGGAAATCGTGGACGCGATCTGCGACGCGAGAGCGCTGGACTGGTATGGGTTTCTGAGTGAGTGGGACTGGAATGTGGCGGAGATAGAAGATCGCGCGTGCAGAGAGAGGGGTGGAGGCGACGAATTGGAGAGGTACTGTGCTGAGAATTTAGGGTTCCGGTGTTTACAGAGATTTCTACGGCAGCCGTGAAATCAAGGCGACTTGTATAAGTAGTTTTCAGTCTGTACTCTGTCCTCACTATTTGTAATTACAAAATTATCAATGTAACTGTTTATACAAAAAAATAATAATAACAAGCCATCTTTTATTAGTGAAATCAGTTATATGAATTATTTTTTAGTTTTTTTATTGAATGGATTCATTTTTTCTTATATTTTTTTTCTCTATTAAATATTATAAAAAATAAAAATTTATTTTTAATGATGTATAAATCAAATTTTTATTTATAAATTTAGTTTGTTTTTTATTTTATTTTTTATTTTTTTTTGAAATCAAACATGAAAATAAGAATTCTTTTATACTCTTTTCTTTTATTTTCTTTAATATTTTTTAAGCCCCAAATGAGGCCTAAAAGGAGAAAAGAAAAATGGAATGGCGGTTAAATATTTCCTCAATCTCGATTACATAATCTAAATTCAATGAATCTAGAAAAAAGATATTTGAACCTATAAGTTATTAATAATTCCATTGCAGTCAATATTAAAATTAAAGTTAAAAATGTTATACCTCTTAAAGTTTGGTAAAAAGATATAATCTAATGAGATTTTAAAAATTCGGTGTGTGTCTTACGAATATACGAGAAGAAACTATATTAAATTGGTCATGAGCGTGTGTTCCATGACTATTTTTTCAAGGTTTTAAAAAAATTATAAAAAAAAGTTAAAAGTTATAAGGGCATTTTGGGATTGTTATGAATAGTTATAAGGAAATTGTGTGACAATTAAAGGTAATCATAGTGATATATTTGACATCATTATAAGAGTATCTTATAATAATTATGAACAATTATAAGAATATTTTAGAATAATTACATATAGTTATAAGGGTTAATTTGATATATATTTTTTTTTTAAAAGACACTAAAAGAATTCTCCTTTATACTTTTAGAAAATAATCTAGATATAGTTAATTAATTTACAAACGGCGACTCCACTGCCTCCTCAATGGCTTCACCTTCATCCATGCACCTATTTTTAAAAATCACATCGCCCCATGGAATGGAAAAAAAAAAAAGGGGCACTTTTTATTATTGCATTATTTTCTTGTTTTCTATTTTCGTTGTAGTATAGTGAATAATAAAATTTGAGAAAAATAATAAAATGCATTCAAAAATTATTTTTTTATTTGAGAAAAGATCAAGACTTTTCCTGAGATTTCAAAAAATTTAGGAACTTCCCTTGAAGTTTAAAGAATTACAGAGGCCATCCCTCAGATTTGTAAAAAAGATATAAATTTTTCCTTATATTTTTGCAAAAAGACAAGTCTTTTGAAGTTGGCTTATATATTTTTAGCGAATCTTAGGGTCGGGTTTGAGACATTTTTGGAATCTCAGGGGAGATTAATCAGATTTTTGAAACCGTGGGAAATGTCCATGTTTTTTTACTAAGCCTCAAAGGATGTCACTGTCTTATTCCCTTCTCATTTTCTAATTTTCTATTTCCATACCAGCTAAAAGTAGTATAATTATAAATAATTTTTACTTTCATTATAATATTTTTCAATTTATTTTTTAGTATTTTATTCTTTTTAACATATTTTTAATTGTTGTTGATCGAAATTTTCCCCATCTAGACATGCATTTTTCTTAAATTTAAAGGGGATGTTATACTTGTTTAAATTCCTACATTAATTCATGAACTCCTTTTGCAATTTGAAAGGGGTTTTGAAATTTTATTAGTCCTAAACGTCCCTACCATAAGTGTGATATTTGAAATAATTAGGATTTTATTTGTTGTGTTTTTATTAGAAATTAAATAAATAAAAAAAATTCTTGACCAAGTTATTAAATTATTAAATCTTTACATATATTCAATAAAAAATAAAAATAAAAAATTCTCCCAAACAAGGCAGGAAAAAAAAATCTAAAGTCAACCACGTATACATCAAAATCAACATAATTTGCCATATATGCTAGGCTTTAGGTTCACATGTCAATTCTAAACACTACAAATAATAGTTAATTAATAACATATGGGTTTAGAGATTCGAATCGGATCTTTTCCCCTTTCTTCTGTTCCATCTCTCGATACCTTTTTATTTATTTGACACATGGATGATTTTTATACAATTAATAGTTCCAACTCCCATCTAATCCTTAGTCAATTTATACAAATTAAAAGAAATTCACGGTCAATTTTTTGGGGGCAGTATGAGGATTCTCTCAAATGCGGACGACTATTATTTGTGAACCATCGGAGAATGTTCTCGATATCGCTATAGTTTGCTAATGGTGCTAAAGGAGTCGGAAGTCGTGACCATGCCTATGGTGGCCTCGGTGTTGACTAGCTCGGGAAGATGTTCTTCATCCTCTTTGGTGGGCAAGAGCTAGTCTCAACTTAGGACATTTATTAATATTTAGTGATGTGGGATACAACTTTAGGTACAAATAAAAAAAATTACGAATGTTAAACAAGATTCATAAACAGGCTGAGACATGGATATCTTGTTCTCTTTAAGGAGATTGAAGCCCTCTGTGGTTATATGATTTAGCACACGAAATGGTGCAGCAAAATTTCTCAAGACGTATCTCCCCCATGATAGAACAACCTGATTTGAATCGTATGACTCACTCTAATTCTGCACAAACTGAGGAGTCCAAAGCTCCACTAAAAAACACATTTCTTTGCTTACCAAACTCTCTAGATTCGAGATAAGAAATATATGATGAGAATGAAGAGAAGAAATTAGTCTATTATGCTAATACTTCAAGGGTATATTTATAGGCACCAAATGACCATTTGTTCTCCATGTACTTAATAAATATGATATGTATATATATTAAGTAAATACATACTTAGATCCAAGATAAATTTATGTAATTAATTATGCATTTATCAAATACATGAATGAAAGACAATGATTAAATGTGGATGCATCACCCAATCCAAGGTACATGCTTCTTTTCTAAGACAACAATAAAATAATACAATAATATTACAATACACCAACAATTCTCCCCTCATTTTAATATTATGTATGTACTATGCATGTAGAGAGTTTAACAATCAAAGATGAATAATTATGCATAATATAGGTGTGCTCTGCATTGAACCTTCACTTAGTGAACAATAATCTTTACTCCAGAGTCAGTAGTGGTCTCAAACTTGAACTATGACTGTTTAAGGGAAATAATGTATTACTGCTCACACATAATCATTCAGGTGTTGACATGAGCTTTAATAGCCAGCACGTTTCGGCCTTGTGCTCATCCCGGTTTCATGAGCATATTTGAGAATAAGCCAATTCTCATAGAGAGCGGTCCCACTCTTATGCTCACATAGGTGTAATCTGTCAAGGGTACTCTTGTAACTCTAACACCCCACTCATAAGAGATACAGATTATCATTTAGAGTTTTAAAACTCAATCTCCTCCGTTATAGGATAAATGCACTTACACCATAGTGATAAGTCAAAAATAATAGTGCATTTCTTACAACCACCATATGATTCGTTCTTCCCATTGAACCCAATTACAGGATCTCTGGTCCTTATGTTGGGTAACCTCATATGTGGTTTATGATTTTATAGGCTTTAACCCCATCCCCCTCGATGTATTCCAGAACATTTCTCTTGCTAAGGCTTTAGTTAATGGATTCGCAAGATTTTCAAAAGATTTTTTATAACTCACATTAATTATACCACTACTCAAATATGATTTCACAGTACTGTGTTTTCTTCTTATGGGTCTAGATTTACCATTATAATAACGGTTGTTCACTCTACCAATTGTAGCAATACTATCACAATTAATTAGAATAGGTGGTATTGGTTTTTCCCAAAAAGGGATTTCATACAACATATCTCTTAATCAACTTGCTTCTTCACTAGCTGATGCTAAAGCAATAAGCTCAGCTTCCAAAGTTGACTTAGCAATTATTGTTTGTTTTTTAAATTTCCAACAAATAACATCACCACCTAAAATAAAAATATAACCTATGGTAGAGAGAGAATCACCTGACAAAATTTTCCAATCAACATCACAAAAACCTTCAAGTACAGCAGGATACTTAGTAAAAAATAAACCATAATTTTTTGTACCAATTAAATATTTCATTACACGTTCAAGAGCATTCCAATGTTCTTCACCCGACTTGCTCGAAAATCTACTAAGAATACCTACTGCATATGCAATGTCAAGTCTAGTTAAATCAGTTGCATATCTCAGGCTACCAATAATGGTATTATATTCCTTTTGATTAACTACTTCATTTCCATTCTTAACAGGAAATGACAGATTACTTGAATCAAAGGGAGTAGTAACATGCTTGCAATTATTATAGTCATATTTATTCAAAAATATTTCAATGTAATGCGACTGATCAAGAAATATACCATCAGACGATCTTGTAATTTTCATGCCTAAAATAATATTCGCCTCATTTAAATCTTTCATCTCAAAATGTTCTTTGAACATTGTTTTTGTTTTATTTATGACATGCAAATTTGAACAAAAAATGAGTAAGTCATCCACATAGAGGCTAATAACAACATGTGAATCTTCCCAAAATTTATAGTAGATACACTTGTCAGACTCATTTGATTTATAACCATTCTCAATCATGCAGGAATCAAATTTTTCATGCCACTGTTTTGCTACTTGTTTTAAGCCATAAAGAGACTTAATTAACTTGCATACTTTGTTTTCTTGGCTAGGCTCTATAAAGCCTTATGGTTGATCCATATAAATTTCTTTATTTAGGGTCCCATGTAAAAAAGCAGTTTTCACATTTGTTTGATGATTTTGTAGATCAATTAACGATCTAATGGACGTACTTTTAGAAACCGGAGAAAAGGTATGAAAAACATCAAGATCTTTTTATTGTTTATAGCCTTTGGCTACAAGACGAGCCTTATACTTGTCTATTGACCCATTCGGTTTGAGTTTCTTCTTAAGGACCCATTTGCACCCCATGGTTTTACAACCCGATGGTAATTCTACTAATTTCCAAGTATTATTGGAAATTAGAGATTCCATCTCATCATTCACAGCCTCTTTCCAAAAAACCGCATCAGGTGACGTCAATGCATCTTGCAAGGTAATTTGATTTTCCTCTAAAATATTGACATAATAATTAGGACCAAAATCCTTCACGACTCTTGCTCTTTTACTCCTTCTTGGTTCAATCTCAAAATTTGTTTTATTCTTTAAGTTAGGAGTAGATGAGCTAGACTCTGAAACAACATTATTACTAACACTTTTACTATCTCTAGTTTTAAATGGAAACTTCTCTTCATGAAAGATTGCATCCCCTCATTCAAAGATAACATTATTCTCAATGTCTGAAAATCTATAGGTTGTACTATGAATAGAATATCCAAGAAAAACACAAGTAGAAGCTTTAGCACCTAATTTAGGTCTTTTAGTGTAATAACTCGAAAAAAAAATAATAATTAAAAAAAATTAATTAAAATTATTAATTAATTAATTGGTTACACAATATTAAATTAATGTATTAAATAAACAAATAAAAATAAATTATATGAAGAAAAATTATTAATTAATTAATGAATTAATTAAATGTTATTAAATTAAATAAATAAATAGTAAAAAAAAATGGAATAAAGATATATATGTAATATTTATGTAAACTTAAAATATATATATATATATATATATATATATAAGTAATGTTAAGTTAAAGTAAAGTTAAAAAAAAAAAAAAAAGAAACAAAACAAAAGCAAGAAGCCAGAGAGGCTTCCTGCGTGCTTCTTCTTCTCCCAGTTCCCTTTTCTCACCCTCTCTCACTCCTTCGTCTCCGTTTCTCTTTTTTCTTTTATTTCTCGACGAGTTTATGGCGGATTAGAAAACGAAAGGTGCCGTTGGATTCGTAATTCCGTCACCGACATTTCTACTGGAGCAGATTTGTCGTGGGAACGGCTTAGGCACTGCTCTTGGGGAAATGTAATTTTTCCCTAATTTCTCAACTTCTGATTAAATCTGCTGTTGAATCGACGATCAGGCACCACCACGAGGTCCTAATCGTCGTTGTCGTCATTTTGACGTAGATAATTTTTTAATTGGGGTTTTCTAGACCCTACTCCAAAGCGAGAGTGGAATTTAGGAAATTTGGCAATTTGGCTAAATTTAAGGGTATATTTATTTATTTAGGAATTATGACCCTAGAAAATATTTAAATAATATTTTATTCAAGAATAATTTATTGAAATTAGGAATTTAATTTCAGGGTCCGGGTGAGCGCCGCAGGTATTTTTTGGAATCCCTGTTGGCGTGATTCAAGAAATCAGGTAAGGGAAAAAATATATATATTAAATCAGAATTTTTATGAATTTAATGAAAAAAATAAATAAATTGTGTTATATGTACGTGTATATGTTTCGGTATGGGTAAAATGCCAACTGTTTAAATTATATTTCTTTCGAATTTAAGGTTGTTTATTAGATATGTATATGCGAAAATGAACTGATGAAAGTGGAAAAATATTTTCAGGATAATTAAGTAAGAAATGAAAGGTATTTTCAGTATATAAACACTAAATGTTGGTTGGCTTATTTTACAGGCAGTGTATGAATTTTTATTACTAAATTGTGTAGCATGAGATTCTGTGCAAATATATGTTAAATGTATGAGATGCAGGCTAAGTAAGTAAAGCAATGAAAATAAAATATGATATGGACAATGTTGCCTGTGTATGTTAAATGCAACCATGTAAATGTATGACAACTGAAAGAGAGCCATGTTAGCAGATCTAGCACACTTCTGTGTAGACTAACTGATGACAGTTAAAAGGAGCTGTGTTAGTAGATTTAGCACATTTCTACGTAGACTAACTGATGATGGCTAAAGACCGGCTAACCAATTAATTAATTAATAATTTTAATTAATTTTTTTTTAATTATTATTATTTTTTTTCGGGTTATTACATTTAGGGTCTGTAAGCCTTACAAAAGCTAAACCACCCCAAACTCTGAGATAACTTAAAATAGGCTTATGCCCTTTCCAAAGTTCAAACGGAGTAACTTTGGTCTTTTTATGTGGCACTTATTCAACACATGACAAGCAGTTAAAACTGCTTCTCCCCAAAGATTAGAAGGTGCACTTGATTCTATTAGCATGACATTAGTCAAACCTATTAAAGTTCTATTCTTTCTCAGTTATGCCATTTGATTCAGGTGAATAAGGTGGAGCAACTTCATGGATAATTCACAAGGATTCTACAAATGAGTTGAATTCAAAAGATTCATACTCACGACCTCTATCACTTCTAATTCTCTTAAATTTCCTACTAAACTGATTTTCAACTTCGAGGAGGAAATTCTTAAATTTTACAAAAGCGTCACTTTTATTTTTCAATAAATGCACATGTGTAAACTTTGAAAAGTCATCAATAAAAGTGATAAAATATCTATTTCTTCCACGAGTTAAAATTCCTTCAAATTCACACAAATCTATGTGAATTAAGTCTAATAATTCGGTATTTCTTTCAATGCTTTTATGAAGCCTTATTGTTATTTTAGCTTTACTACATGACTCACATTTTTCAAAATCCCTATCTACATTTAGAATTAATCTCAAACCACTCATGATTCCTACATATCTACTATTAATATGACATAAACGAGCATGCCAAAAACTTAACGAAGAGAACATATAGACAGAACTTGAAGATGCTATATTGTTATTCTCAATGCTGAATTTAAACATCCCATCACAAGCATAACCTTTGCCCACAAATATCACATTTTTAGTAACTACATATTGGTCAGATTCCATGGTTTGTTTAAACCCAGTCTTGTTAAGGAGAAAACCTGACACCAAATTCTTTCTCATGGAAGGAGTAAAGTATACATCTTTTAATACTAATACTCTTCCAGAAGTAAACTTCAATTCAACCTCACCACTTCCAAGTACTTGAGTGGTATGTGAATCACCAAATATAATAGTTTTGGGTTCCTTAAAAGAAGTATACACCTTAAACCAAGATTTATCATAATAGACAAGCTTATTAGCACCTGAGTCTGCCCACCACCCCTCAATACTATAAACCATATTTAAATCTGTAAGCATTGCCATAAATGGTTCCTTAACTATATTAGATTGAGAAAAAGGCCCACGTTTTCAAAATTTGCAAATTCGAGCAATATGCCCACTTTTGCTACAAACATAACAAACATTGTTGTTTTGCTTATATGGGGGTCCTTGGTTTAAATTCTTTTGATTATAGTTGCCCCTATTCATTTTTTGAGGTCTACTGTTATTTTTCATATCTCTCATCTTAGGCTTTAATTGAGGGTTTTTAGGAAAAAACCTTTGGGTAAAGTATTATGTTCGGAAGCAATTAAATTTACCTTCATGATATTACTGTTATTGGTATTACCACTTTCTTGCATAATTGCATCTTGCCTTCTTGCCTCCTTCTCTATGCAAATTCGAGTGATCAAGGCTTCAAGAGATATATCTTTCTGTTTGTGCTCTTCTGGAATTCTCTCCAAGATGGGTGTAACTTGTCAATAACTCCAGCTACAGATTGTCTCAAATCTTTATCCCTTCTGATGTAACCTCTGCCACTATCATTTGAAAGTCTTGTGCTTGCTCCACTACTGATTTTCCATCCACCATTTGATAGCGGAAGAATCGACTAGCTGCATATTTTTTCGCTCCTGCCTCCTCAGTATCATACTTATTCTGCAAAGCTTTCCAGATTTTCTTTGCGGAAGAGTAAGTAGTATCATAATAATCATAAAAATGATCGGCTAAACAATTTAAAATGTAGTACTAACATTTATACTCATCTTTTTCGTATTGTTCCAATTTCTCGTGGTAATCAACCAACTCATCTTCATTCATTTTCTCGGTATCGATTTTTTTTGGATTCTTCTTGGTGAGAACATAAGCAACTTTGAGGAGACTAAGGTAAAAGAGTACCTTGTCTTTCCACCTCTTAAAGTGGGCTCCTTTAAACCGGAAAGGTTTGTTGAGATCTCCAACATTTTCACTCGGATTCTCAATAGTAGGCTCCATATTGAATCTCCTTAAAATTGTTAGAAAACTAATAACATACAACGATACAACTTTAGGTACAAAAAAAAAAAATTATGAATGTTAAACAAGATTCATAAATAGGTTGAGGCACGGATATCTCGTTCTCTTTAAGAAGATTCAAGCCCTCTGCGGTTATATGGTTTAGCCCACGAACCGGTGTAGCAAAAATTCTCAAGACTTGTCTCCTCCAGGATACAACAGCCCGATTTGAATCGTACGGCTCACTCTAATTCATATATGATGAGAATAAAGAGAAAAAATTAGTCTATTGTGCTAATACTTCAAGTGTCTATTTATAAGCATAAAATGACCATTCGTTCTCCATGTACTTAATAAATATGATATGTATATATTAAGTAAATATATACTTAGATCAAAGATAAATTTATATAATTAATTATGCATTTATCAAATACATGAATGAAAGACTCATAATATTAAAATACACCATCAATAATGTTACGGGTCCATATATATATATATATATCAAATTAAAATATGAGTTTCTTTTAATTAACAAAATTTAAAATTACAAAGAACTCCTTGTGAAATTTGAAACCAAACAATTAATATCGTGGAAAATTAAATGATGTAAAGTTCAAGCAATACATATCTGTTCGATTCAAATGCCATATATTTTATTTCATAGAATAAGATCATGCTTTATGGAGGTCGTCGCACGTTTCCCGACGATCAACCGACTACCGACGCTGGCGACATCCCTAACGAATGCGCTGGCCGCCGCGTACTCCTCAAGTGCCCGCACGTCGGCCTTACACCGGAGCAGCTGGGGGAAGAACAGCCAGAACCCTGTCACCATCACGAACCCCACGGTAAGCGCCGCCGCCGCCACGCGCGGCACCTGCCACTGGGCGGCGAACGACTTCTTCGCGGCGATCTCCGCCGCCAGACACGCACCGTGGAGGAGGAAGAACCATGTGATCTCCCAGGTCGGCTGGATCCGGCCCAAGTAGAAGAAGATCAGCTCGTGCATCAGGCCGGAGACTAAGAAGGTAGAGATGACCGCGATGAGCCGGGCCGACCTGCGACTGGTGAACCGGGTCGACCCGCGGAGGACCGGATCGTGTACGGCGGGGCGGAGGATGGAGGGGACCATGAGGTTCCACCGGCGGCCCCAGAAGTCCTGGAGGGAGGAGGAGAGGTAGGGCTTGTTGAACTGCGGTTCGAGCTCGACTCCTAGCATGGCTCGAGCCAGAGTGGCCGCCATGGCCAGCATGATCTCCAAGCACAAGTAGATGTGGAAGCAGTAGAGGCAGAGAAGCAGATTTGGGTGGAAATGGTCGCTGTAATCGTACAATCGGAGGAGAAGAACCATGAGCAGACCCTTCGTGCCGTAGTTCAGAATCCCTCTGTGAGCATTCTTGGGATTTTGGTGAGATGGGTCTGATTTGTAATCTCCATTTTGGGCTTTTGTGGGGTTTTGGGAAGATGGATTTGGCTTAAAATCCCCAATTTGAGATTGGTGCCTGTCGAGTTGAGGTTTTTGTGGGGTTTCGGGAGGTGGATCGTGGCGGATCTTGATGGGGAGGCAGGCGACGGCGGCAAAGCGACCGAAGGAGAGTGGTGGGTTGTCGTCGGCGGCGAGAGGGCCGCGACCGAAAGCGAAGAGGAGGAGCTTGAAGTTGGCGAGCCAGGCAATGAAGAAGCCTGTAGTACCGGCGAGATTGATGGAGGAGAGATTAAGAGGGAGGAGAAGAAAGAGGCAGACTATGGGGAGAAGCAGAAGGAGTCTGAGACTACCTTTCGGGACAATCTTGCCCAAAATGTAACAGTAGCTGAGAGACGCCATTACTGCCCCACATACCTTGAAAAAATTCTCCATCTCCGTGCCCTCCATTTCTGATTTTTCGATCCTGAGATATCGTCTTTGATGTTTGATCTTGAGCTTAAATTCTCCTCCCCTTCTATTGCTGTTGCTCTGTGGTCTGGACTGCTCTGTCTTCCATGTCAAGTTGAGGAAAACAGAGAAAATCTGCTCGGTAGCTTGAGGATTACATCAATTTCAAATTTCCATGCTTGAACCTAAAATAGCTTAGACCACATTTCTCCAATGGTCATATTTATGGTGTGTAAAATATCATCGTCATTAACTTAAAATAGTACTATTATCGTTGTTCGTTGATTTGTTCCATGCTTTTCTGCATTCTACTGACAAAGGAGCTTTACTTTAAAAAGGGCCAAAAAAAAAGAAAGGGGGAGAGCATATGAATATGTAATATTCAACAGTTGAATATTGATTTGAGATGGAGAGATTCCGTGGAGAAGAATGGTGGTGGACTGATGGGATAGGTTTTTTTTTTTTTTTTTAAATATATTTGTCAGCTGAAGTATCATGCAACGTCTCTATAATTAATTAAATAGGTTAATTAATTAATATAGTTTTTGATAATATTAAAAATAAATATTTGTCCAATTCTACCTTATCTTTTTATAAGCCCCAACTCTATTTAAGTTGTCATCGGGTGTTGGAGATACAACCACGTCTCCATCTCAGCACACCAGCATGCAACTTTCAGTGCACAACAAGGAAACCACCCATCTGCCCCATGTTCCATTGGAATCTCAAACTAACAGAATGACTGAACTGGCAGGATAAATTTGTAATTTTCAGTCAAGTTGTTGTTCGTCATTGCCTATATATTTGGGCCTTTTCACTGTGTACAGACCTCGAATATAATGAATTGCAAAGATGAATTTATTCTTTTGTATTTCTCTTTAGCCTTTTATCATATACCCTTCATGCATTTCTTTTCACTTTAACATGGTATCAGAGCTCTTCTTTGGACTCACGTCCCGATCCAATATTCAGTAAACTTCATGGCCTTCGACTCCGATTCAGATTCCTCCTCTGCTCCACCTTCTCCTCCTCCACCCCCTCCACCTCCATCCCCTAACCTCTCACCTTTCCCTACTTCCTCTCACTTCATCACAACTAAACTTACCATCGACAACTACCTTCTCTGGAAGACTCAAATGGTTCCCTTCTTGAAGGGTCATCAACCCTTTGGCTTTCTTGATGGCTCCTTCCTGCCGCCTCCTTCACAGCTTCACAACAAACCGAATGCTGACTATCAGAGATGGGTTCAGCAAGATCAGCTACTGATGTCCACTCTTACTGCGTCTCTCTTTGACTCTGTTCTAGCTCAGGTGATTAACTGTACCTCTTCCTGTGATATGTGGAAGACTCTGCAACATTTGTTTGCCGCCAAGTCCTCGACTCATGTTGTTCACACTCGGTACCAATTAGCAACGCTCAAGAAGGGCCCTGAATTTGTCTCTGATTACTTCGATCATGCTAAAAACTTGGCTTCGACCCTGTTTGCGGCTAGCCATCCACTCACCAACTCTGAGTTCTCTATATACCTCCTCGTCGGACTTGGTACTGAGTATAAGTCACTTGTCACCTCCTTGACTACCCGTTTAGAGTCTCTTTCTCCCCATCAGATCTACAGTTATCTCTTAAACCATGAGTCTCGCTTAAATCATCAAACTCAAGCTCTCTTATCTTCCACACCTTTGGCTGCCAACTCCACTTTTGTTCGACCTCCCTCCCCAAGGCATTCCCATGGCTGTCACTTCAATTCATATCGTGCGGGTCGACAAGGTCGTGGCTCCGGTCGAGGTTTTCGTCCCTCTCACAATTCCTCAGATTCCTCTCATCCTCAATATCAGGTGTGTAACAAGTACGGACATACAGCCCGAACCTGCTATTACCTTTTTGATCAAGCATAGTAGTCACCACCTCCACCTTCCCTTGTGGCCAACAATACCACCTTCTTTGCGCCTTAGCCTTTGGCAAATACCCTGTTTCCTGATACGGTTGCCACACACCATTTCACTTCAGACTTTGGGAATCTCAATCTAGATTTGGTTTTGTATCAGGGGTCCGATCAAGTCAGCATTGGCGATGGATCCTCTTTACCTATTCAACATACTGGCTCTGCTCACTTGAACACCTCCTTTGGCAATTTTCTTCTAACCAATTTATTTCATGTTCTTACTATTACTCGCAATCTTCTCTCTGTTCCTCAATTTTGTCGTGGCAATAATGTTTTCTTTGAATTTCATCCATCTTGTTTTGTTGTGAAGGATTCACGTTCCCGGGAGGTGCTCCTCAAGGGTCCCGTTAAAGATGGCTTGTACGCCTTGCTGGTTGATGCAACACCTTCAACCTCTTCGCCTCAAGCATTTCTTGTTTTCTGATCCACTGCTCATCTATGACACTCACGCCTCGGTCATCCCTCCCCTCGCACTACATCCCTAGTTCTTTGTCGATTTAATCTCTTGTTCTCTTCCAGCATCAATTTTGGGCACTGTCTAACGTGCTCCTTCGCCAAAGCTCATGCGCTTCCACACCCAGCCTTGCCATCCCGATCACAGCAACCGTTTCAGCTCCTATTCATGGATGTCTGGGGTCCTGCACCAACACCTTCCACAAATAACTCTCGCTATTATCTGTCCATTGTTGATGATTTTTTCCAAATTTCTTTGGCTTTTTCCTATGCAATCAAAATCTAATGCATCTCCCATAGTGGTAGCTTTCCTTCAGTTTGTTCGTAACACCTTCAATGCTAATATTATTGCAATTCAAACTGATTGGGGTGGTGAATTTCTCCCTTTAAAATCTATTTTCCAATCTTGTGGCATTTCACATCGAATCAGATGTCGTGGCTCTTATAAAAAAAATGGAAGTGTCGAATGTCATCACCGTCACATTGTCGAAATTGGCTTATCATTATTGTCCCATTCATCCGTTCCGTAATCATACTGGGTTGATGCCTTTCAAACTTCAACTCTTCTCATAAATTGCATGCCCACACCCCTCCTAAAGAATAGATCTCCCTACAAAATTCTATTGCACAAGGTATTATATTACGCATTCCTTCGTGTCTTTGGCTCAACCTGTTGGCCCAATCTTCAGCCCTACAATAAACACAAAATGGATTACCGTTCAACTTGCTGTGTCTTCCTGGGATATGGCCCAGATCATAAAGCTTACATATGCCTACATATTCCATCAAGTCAGCTGTATTTGTCACAGGATGTTATCTTCAATGAACAAGAATTTCCTTTTTCCAAGCCCACAATCTTACCTTCACCTTCTGTTCACTCTCAGCCCAATATCCCAATTCCAATTCTCGCCCTTGTGTTCAGCCCAGCTACTCCAGTTGCCTCTCCTGACCCATTAATCTTTTCTGCGCCCACTCTGCCTAGCCCACCTTACCCTAACCCTACTTCCATATCTCCCCTTCTCACATCATCACCCACCGCAAACCAAATCCCATTGCCCCCTTCCTCTCGTACTTCCACTTTTCCTTCCCATTCCATGGTGACCAGATCTAAGTCTCAGTCCCTTTGGCCACTTTGTCGTACCGATGGTACCATTCCATGGCCATCTATGTAGTGACCCGAAGAATAATATTATTTTAATAATAAAGAGGGAGGAAAATGGAAACAGGAACAGAAGGAGGCAGTAGACTTCGTTGACGACATCGCATTTTGGAGATAATAATAATAATAATAATTTCAAGGAATTTTCAGGACTTATTGACGAATACAGGGGTTCGTTGACAAGTGCATAAAGAAATTCGTCGACGAATACAGGGTTTCGTCAACGAAGGTCTTAGGACCTCGTTGACGAAGGCAAGATTTCGTCAACGAGAAAATACCGAGAGACGGATTCGGGCTACTATGAATTTCGTCGACGAAGGATAGGGTTCGTCGACGAATTTACTAAAGGACTCGTAGACGAGGTGACGTGTCTCATCGACGAATTTGGCCCTATAAATAGCTAAAAATCATATTTTTATCCATTTTCAAAGCCGCTTTCTCTCTCTCTCCTCTCTCTCTCTCTCTACGTCCCTCTCTCACTTCTCTCTTCGTTTCCGGGCCTATTCCTCTCCAGATCGAAGATCTGAAGCCACCACGACGTTCCTGGCGGAGTTCTCTTCAAGTTTGCTAGGGCGGATCGTCGGTGGGATCGCGTTGGAATTCATCACAAATTCAGGGTAAGACCTTTTAGTCCATTTTTTGCCTTATGACAGTTATAGGAAATGATGTAAGCGAAGAAATACTGATATTTTGTTCTGACATATGTTGGTTTCAGGGTGTTGTGTAGGAGGCACTGCGAGTGTTAGGCCAGTATACCATAGGGGCTTTTCAGTAAACATGTAAGGAAAATATGCTATGCTAGGTAATTTTAAAATATTATACAGCTTATTAAATTATGAATATTACGTATTAAATTATGGTGTGGCTTGAGATTATGAATATAATACGGAGGTATGTTTTATGAATTTCAGTACCATGATTTTATGAATTCCAGTACCATGATTATACGAATTTCAGTATTATGATTATACAATTTCAGTGTTATGATTATACAGTTCTCAGTATTATGACGTATGAATTACAGTACAGTTCATGCAGTATCATGGTTATTACGGTTATTTCAGAATCATGGTAAATCAGATAGTTGTATATGGAGATATATTATATAGTATCAGACCCTATTGGACTATGCAGTTATAGAGCATGGTACCGTTGCTACAGATATTATGTTATGTTATGAGTGCAACCACCTATTTAGATAATACGTGGTAGTAGGTTGATCATCTGGACCCTTGACGTGGACAGGCTCCCCATTAGATATAGGTTGAGGTGGGCAGATCAGACCGATGGAGTATAGTGATTTACCCTAGTCGGCCAGCCAGTGTAGATCCCGCCTACGGGCCCGATAAGCCGTATGAGGTGAAAATCTCATGTACGAACAATGTGATATCTCACACAAGGTAAATCCTTAACCCTTCCCCTTCTTACTAAGACTATAGAATGCTCTTGTGAATTATGGCCAATACCAGGTATATAAGCAGTGATTTCAAATCCAGAGGTTAATCGTACTCTGGCAACTTTACGTAAGGCAGAGTTTGGTTAAATCATGAGGGGTTAAATCATGACACACAGTTATCCACAGGGAAAGTTTTTAGTCACTATTACATATGTACATTTACAGAAACAGGGAACATATTTATGTATATTAGAAGTATTTTGAATAGTAACCTACAATACTGTTATGTTAAGCAACATGGAAATGGTGGTGTATTTTATCACTTGTACTATACTTACATATCCAGTTATACATGATTATATGAAAACAGATTTACATAATATTGTAGCTCATTTGCCACACACTAGTAATAGTATATTTCGTCTTACTGAGCTTTGGCTCATCCCAGTGTTGAATAATTTTTCAGGTGATTCAAGTAGGCGAGCAGACCAGGCTCACAAATAGAGGGGCTTCAGTAGTGCCCTATCAGTGAAGTGAGTATTGTGGAGGATTTTTGTATATCCCAGTATTGTTGAGGGTATTTTGGGAAACAGATATATGTGTATATATTGGGGAAACATGTTAGTGCTCTAGTATTGGTATTGTATATATATTTACATATGGTTATGTTTATTTGATTTCTACTTCCTGCTGCTTAGGCTAATGATTGGATTTACCCCCAGTATGGTATCAGAGCATGTAGATTATCATAGTATAAAAAAAAAACCCCCAAATTAATTAAGCTGGTCGTTACAATCTAAACCCTCTGTCTCCTTTACTATGACGGTTGCCTCCTCTTCAATTCCCAAAGAACCCCAATCCTTCACCGAGGCGTCTAAACACTTTGGCTTGGTGTGTTGCTATGTCCACTGAAATTGCTGCACTTCTTCACAATCAATCCTGGGATTTTGTTCCAGTTTCTTCACATTTCAATCTGCTTGGCTCAAAGTGGATTTTCAAAACTAAACGCAAAGTTGATGGCTCCCTTGAAAGGCGCAAGGCTCGCCTTGTAGCTCAAGGATTTCATTAGCGGCCAGGTTTTGATTACAACGAAACCTTTAGTCTGGTAGTTAAGCCAGCTACAATTTGCCTTCTTCTCTCCTTTGCGGTCTCTTCACATTGGGAGTTGCATCAACTTGACATTCAGAATGCCTTTTTGCATGGGGGATCTTGAGGAAGCTATCTACATGAAACAACCCCCTGGGTTTGTGAATTCCGAATTCCCCTCATATGTCCATAAGTTAAAAAAATTTCTCTATGGCCTTAAACAAGCTCCTCGGGCCTAGTTTGCAAAGCTATGTGATAAACTCCTTTCTTTTGGTTTCACATGCTCTCGCTCTGACTCTTCTCTTTTTATCATGTGTACTGCTCCGGCTAGTTTATTTGTTTTGGTCTATGTCGATGATTTGGTGATTATGAGCTCCAATTCTTCCCTCATTTCCAAACTAATTCAAATTTTACAATCTCAATTTCCCGTTATAGATCTCAGCTCACTAAGTTACTTCCTCGACGTTGAAGTCCACCGCACCTGTAAAGGGCTGTTTATGTCTTAACAGAAATATATCACTGATTTGCTTTTATGTACCAATATGCACCTATCAAAACCTGTGTCCACACCAATGTCCACCTCTAACAAACTCACTGCAATGGATGGTTGCTCGTTTGATGATCCTATTTGGTATAGAAGTGTTGTCGGAAGCCTTCAATATTTAGCTTTCACTAGACCAGACATTTCTTTTGCTGTTAATCGTGTCTGTCAGTACTTGCACTCTCCTCGCATTCCCCACTGGATTGTTTTTAAGAGGATCCTTCTCTATCTCAATCACACTCGTTGTAGTGACCCAAAAAATAATAGTATTTAAATAATAAGAGAGAGAGAGAGAGAGAGAGAAATAGATACAGAAACAGAAGGGGGTCATAGACTTCGTCAATGACATTGCATTTTGAGGGAAATAAAAATTTCAGAAATTTCCAGGGCTTCATCGATGAACACAGGGTTTCGTCGACGAAGGTATAAAGGATTTCGTCGACGAACACAGGGCTTCGTCGACGAGAAAATGCCAAGAGATGGTTTGGGCTGCTCTGAATTTCATCAACGAATATAGGGTCTCGTCGACAAATTTTATGAAGGGCTCATCAACGAGGTGACGTGTATCGTCGACGAACCTGATCCTATAAATAGAGGAAACCCGAGATTTTTATCATTTTCACCGCACCTCTCTCTCTCTCTCTCTCTCTCTCTCTCTCTCTCTCTACGTCTCCCTCTCCCTTCTCTCTTCTATTCCGGCCCCACTAGCCGCCGGATCGACGATCCGAAGCTACCACGACGCTCCTGGCGGAGTTCTCTGTAAATCTGCCTGAGCGGATCGTTGGGAAAACAGAGTTGAAATTCATCCCAAATTTAGGGTAAGACCTTTTAGTCTCCTTTTGGCCTTATGACAGTTATAGGAAATGATTTAGGTGGAGAAATACTGATATTATGTTCTGGCATATATTATTTTCAGGGTGTTTTGTAGGAGGCCCTGCGGGTGTTAGGTTGGTATTCCATAGGGGCTTTCTAGTAGTCAGGTAAGGGAAATATGCTATGCTAGGCATTTCTTAAAATATGATACAATTTATTTAATTACGAAAATTATGTTTTTAGTATGGTGTGGCTTGTGAATATGTATATGGTATGAGGATATGTTTTACGAATTTAGTTTCATGATTTTATGAATTTCAGTATTATGATTACGCGAATTTCAGTACCATGATTTTATGGATTTTAGTACCATGATTATACGGATCTCAGTACCATGATTACATGAATATCAGTATTATGATTATGTAGTTTTAGTGTTATGAATATTCAGTTCTCAGTATTACGACATATGAATTACAGTACAATTTATACAGCCTTATGGTTATTACGATTATTTCAGAATCATGGTAAATCATATATATATATATATATATATATATATATTATATGATATCAGACCCTACTGGACTTGCAGCTCCAGAGCTCGGTATCGTTGCTACAGATACTATGTTACTTTATGAGTGCAACCACCTAATTAGATAATACGTGGTAAGGTCGATCACCTAGACCCTTGAAGAGGTCAGGCTCCCCATCCAGATATGGGTTGAGGTGGGCAGATCGACTGACGGAGTTAAGTGATTTATTCCTGATTGGCCAGCTAGGGTAAATCCCACCTACGGGCCGCACAACCCTGTCATGAGGGGGCAAGTCATGACACACAGATAGCCACAGGGAACAATTTCCGTTACTATTACATACGTACGGATTTACAGAAACAGGGACCATACTTATGTACACTAGAAGTACTTTAAAATATAATCTATAATACTGCTATGTTAAGCAACATGGAAAAGGGGTGGTGTATTTTATTATTGGTACTGTACTTTGTATTCAGTTATTCATGTTTATATGAAAACAGATTTCATGATATATATAATAGCTCATTTGCCACACACTAGTAATAGCATATTTCTTCTTACTAAGCGTTGGCTCATCCCAGTGTTGAAACATTTTTCAGGTGATCCAGGTAGGCGGGCATATCAGACTCGCAAATAGAGGGGCGTCTGTAGTGCCCTGTCAGTAAAGTGAGTATAGTGGAGGATTTTTGTATTGCCCTAGCTAGCTGAGGGTATTTTGGGAAAACAGTGATATGTGTATATTTTGGGGAACACGGTAGTACTCTGGTATTGGTTTTGTATTGTATATAATGGTTTATGGTTATGTTTATTCAGTTTATGCTTCTCGCTGCTTAGGTTAATGATGTGGTATCAGAGTATGTTCATTGTTACAGTATATATACAAAAAAAAAAAAAAAACAGTTAATTAAGCAGGTCATTACACCTGTCACCATGGCTTATTCTTCTCTGTTTCCTCCTCTCCTTCCCTATCTGCCTTTTCTGATGCTGACTGGGTTGGGTGTCCTGATGATCGTCGATCCACGAGTGGTTTCTATGTCTACTTTGGATCTTATCTCCTCTCTTGGGGCTCTAAGAAACAACCAACTGTTGCTCGGTCATCCACAGAAGCTGAATATAAATCTGTTGCTAACACCACCTGTGAGCTCCTTTGGTTGCAGTCTCTCTTGTCTGAACTTGATATCTCACTCACTCACCCACCAACTCTTTAGTGTGATAACATTGGCGCCACCTATCTTTCTTTAAAGCCAGTAATGCATTCAAGAACAAAGCATGTAGACTTGGATTATCACTTTGTTCGAGAGCACGTTGCTGCCAAGTCTCTCCAAGTGTCCTTCATTTCCACTAAAGACCAGATTGCCGACATTCTGACCTAGCCTCTCACTGCTGCTCGCTTTGCCTTGCTCTGATCCAGTCTTACTGTGACACCAGTACCTTCTGGATCGTGGCTGGATGATGGAGATACAGCCACGTCTCCATATCAGCACACCAGCATGCAACTCTCAGTGCACAGCAAGGAAACCACCCAACTGCCCCATATTCCATTGGAATCTCAAGCTAACAGAATGGCTGAGCTGGAAGGATAAAGTTGTAATTTTCAGTCAAGTTGTTGTCCGCCATTGCCTATATATTTGGGCCTTTTCACTGCGTACAGACCTCAAATATAATGAATTGCAAAGATGAATTTATTCTTCTGTATTTCTCTTTAGCCTTTGATCATATACCCTTCATGCATTTCTTTTTACTTTAACACCAGGTGACATGAAAATCATGAATTTATCATTGGCCTGGGTTTGAAATTAATGATAACCCTCCCAAGGCAATTAGTTAAATTTTTGGATTTACTTTGATAAAATATCATTTTCTATCTTTTTTAATCACACTCAAATTCGCAATTTCCATGTCACACAGTGACAACTTATCTAATTTAGAAACAGAGTAGGAGCTTATAAAAAGATAAGGTAGAATTAAACAAATATTTAATTTTAATATTATAAAAAGAATTAATTAATTAACCTATATAATTAATTATAGAGAAATTGCATGATACTTCACCTAACAAATATATATATTTTTTAAAAAATAAATAAAAAAATAAAGAAGAAAAAAAGGATTGTAGAAAAAAAAAAGGATTCTAAATATTCGATTGAATAACTATCTTATTTTCAATTGAGAGTGTTTTCCTCTATTGGTTAAGGGCTATTAAATATTTTTTTATTATCTCATTTTCAAGTTACTTTACACGTATTTCTAACCTTTTTCCTGTTAGAAACAATAACTAACTCACCCCCCTCGCTGGTACTATATTAAGCATGTGTTTCGGGTGTTCAAATTATCTATGTCATCCCTCATGTGGGCCTTATAAGGCTTAAAATCTTGTTTTGAAGATAACAAATCAGAGGAACTTAACATATTTGGTTAAGTGATGATATTTCAGGACTCAAATATGTGAATACAAGGTCAAGTACTCACAAGGATCATTGAAAGTTTTTACTCCAAAGAAAGATGATCAAATGAGGCTTAAAGAATATTGAGGCATGGATTCAAAGATGATCTAATAAAACTTGAAGATCATGTGAGCATGAATATTAAAGAGAACTTGCTAAAAGCTTAAAGTATATTGAAGCATTGAAGACAAGATGGAGTCACAGAAAGACAAATATGAAGATTTAAGTGCTTAGAATGTCAAAGTCTTAAGAAGTCTTTATGTAAGTACTTCAAACAATTTCAATATGGATGCATGAAATTCTTAAGTTAATCTCTTGGACCTAGATATCTTTTAAAATACTTGGAAGATATTTTTATAAGGTCAAAAGTTATTTCAAAAAGGTTAAAATTATTTTTGGAATAAAAAACACTAAAATGGGATTTTCCAAATTTTGTTATTTTTTCTATATCCGCATTAATGTACATTTTTCTCTATTAAAAACTCCTTATCTTAAAAAGTGTTCAACATGAAAGTTGTGAAATTTTATCTTACCTTTCTGTTGATACTAAGAACGTCTAATTTGGAGTTATATTGAAAACATTATGACTAAAATATTGAATAGGGGTCGAAGTTGTCAAACGACTGAAGATTAAGTCCAGTCTCCTAAAGAATTTCCTGATGAATTCTTGAAGAGGTAGTATAGAGTCTCAGACGACTGAACCTTGTCACTTTAGTCGACTGACCCTATTTTCAGTTAAAATTTTAGTATTTTAAAAAACTTCAGAAGACTGAACTCGACTCCTTAATCGACTGAACACTGTTAACGATTATATTTTTTAAAAGTTTTTAAATTCAAATTCGTATTTCTTGTGTTCCAAACTTTCTATAAACTTAGGAACCAGTCCAAGTCATTTGGAGAACATGAAATAGACTTGATTTCTCATCTATAAATAACCCCCCAAGGTTAAAGATTAATTACACGAAGAAAATACAACAATCAAGCTTTCTTACTCTCAAATCTCCCAATTCTCTCAAAGCTCTCTTGTGCTTCTAAATTTCACTACTAAGATTTTTCTGATTTAAAGGCCACGATTCTTGTGTTCTTAACTAAGTTTTACAACTAAGAAGGAACCCCGGTGATATCTTCTTGAGCTTCATCTTTCCATATTGTGATTTTGATTGAAGTATATAGATTTCAATTGTACTAATCTACTCTTTTGGAGAGTGTCTTTGTACACCAATATTTGTTTCTTATTTTGTAGACTGTTCAGGTTCTTGAATTGTTGTTAGACCGAGCGTGGGGTATCACTTGGAGAGGGGGCTCCACCTTGAAGGAGGAATTGTAACGGTTTGCTCCGCCCAGAAAGCAGTGGTATAGTGGAAACCTTAGGTGGTATTGGCCTAAGGCAAGGACGTAGGCTGGGTATAAGCCGAACCTCATAAAAAATCTCGGTCTCACTCTCTTCCCTACTCTCATTTAATTTCTTGTTTATATTAACTGCATGGTTGGATTTTAATTCTTGATCATATATACTACATGGATTGAAAATTAAATAAACCAAGGTTTAATTTATTTTTGGGATTGGGAAACCGTAAGGGAGTACATTGACTGGTTAACACCCAAGACAAATTAACTAAATTTTATTTAAAGTTTGAGTTGTGGTTTGTATTAAGAAAACACAATCCATTCATACAGGGCTTGAATCAAATTTCATATATACAGGGTGACAAACAAACTCTACTTTGAGATCTTGTAAAAGCTGAAAATTACGACATATCATATCTTGATTGAGATATTGTGGTTTAATGGTTTAATGTTTGTTTAATTGATATTGTTGAGAATTATTAGGTTGTGTTGATATTTAAGTTGTGGTTAATCTAACTACGCATTAGATGTTAAAACAAACTTGTGTGTTCACTAAATTAACAAAAGGTTGCAAATTTTTAATAAGAGTTAAAAGAAAATTTTAATAACCCAATTCATCCCCCCTCTTGGGACTACATCTTAACTTTCAATTGGTATCAGAGTCGTATTATAACAAATCTTAAAAAGTAGTTATATAAAGATCTATATGGCACATATAGGAGTAGCTCCCTTTGAAGAGGGTCAATCCTCAACTAGACCACCTATTTTTTATGGACTTAATTATACTTTTTGGAAACAACGAATAAAGATTTATCTTCAAACCATGGATTGGAAAGCTTGGAAGGTTGTCACAAATGGTGACTTAATTCCTACCAAACAAGTAGATGGAAAAGATGTTCCAAAGGAATAAAGAGATAAGACTGAAATCGATTATAAAATGCTGCAAGTCAACTCTAGTGCTATAAACGCCTTATATTGTGCACTTGACATTAATGAATTCAATAGAGTCATGATTTGTAAAACAACAAAGGAAATTTGGGATAAACTTTAGGTAACCTACGAAAGTACCATAGATGTCAGAGACAATAGAATTGATATGTTGACTAGTGAATACGAAACTTTTAGGATGAATTCCGACGAATCAATTACAAACATGTACACTAGATTTACATATATCATAAACTCATTAAACGCTTTGGGGAAAACATATTCTACCTATGATATGATACGTATTATCCTTAGAGGACTTCCACCCGTATGGGAACAAAAAGCTACAGCCATAACGAAAGGTAGAAACCTTAAGACTACCTCACTAGATGAACTCATAGGATCCCTTCTCACGTATGAGATGACTATGAATGAAAGAAGTGGAAAATCTAAAGCTTAGGAATCCATTGCTTTTAAAGCATCTAACGAAAACTCTAGTGATGAAGATGAAGAAGAGATTGATGAAAATGAAATAGCCTTCATATCCAAGAAACTTGCAAAAATTCTTAGAAGGAAGAATAAATTTACAAGAAAAATCTGGAACTCAAAATCAGATGAAGAAGAAGAAGAAAAGGAAATCAGTAAAAAGAAAACAAAGGCTAAACCTCCAACATGCTATAATTGTAAGAAAGTTGGACATATAAAATCGGATTGTCCACAACTTAAGAAAGATTTCAAAAAGAAAAGGAAAAAGGCAATGAAAGCAAGTACTTGGGATAATATGAGTACAAGTGGTTTAGATAATGAATCAAGTGACCAAGAGGTTGATTGTTTTATGGCATGAGATAATGATGAAGAACAGAGTTCCTCATCCAAATATTTTAATAATTCTTGTGATGACTCAGTAGAAGAATCCAATGATGAAAGTATGTCTTCTTATGAAGAACTTCAAAATGAACTATTCAAGGTGCATGAGATTCTACTTAATATGACTAAAATATACATCATTGAAAAATAAGAATGAAGGTGTAATGAAAGAATTGAAATCTTTAAAACGTGATTAAAAAGAAAAAGATTTAAAAATCAATAGACTAGAAAGTAAGAATGAGAAGGGGATAAAAGAACTAGAAGATCTAAAGTTCAAAACTTCTATAGATAATGAAAAAGACTTATATATTTCTGAACTAGAAAATAAAATTACCAAAATGTCTCAAAACCAAGAAAAGGTGCAAGAAAAGGGTAAAAATACTCTAGACTCAAGAATCGGTGATCTTAAAAGGAAAAATAAGGATCAAGCTAAAATAATTTACAATTTCACTATAGGTGTAGTGACCCAAAGAATAATAGTATTTTAATAATAAAGAGGGAGGAAAATGGAAACAAGAACAGAAGGAGGCAGTAGACTTCATCGACGAATGCTCTGCGTTCATCGACGACATCGCACTCTGGAGGTAATAATAATTTTAAGAAATTTTCAGGCCTCGTTGATGAATACAGGGGTTTCGTCGATGAGGGTTCTTTAGGACCTTGTCGACAAGGTTCCGTCTCGTCGACGAGAAAATACCGAGAGAAGAATTTGGGCTACTTTGAATTTCGTTGACGAAGGGTAAGGTTCGTCGACGAAATTCCTTAAGGACTCGTCGACGAGATGACGTGGCTCGTCAACGAATCCCGCAGTATAAATAACCCTAAACTGATTTTAATCGCAGAAATTCGGCCACAAACCCTCTCCTCTCTCTCTCATATGGCCCTTCTCCCCTTCTCTCTTCGATTTCGGCCCCGTCAATTGCCAGATCGACAATCTGAAGCCACCACGACGCTCCTGGCGGAGTTCTCTTCAAGTCTGCCGGAGCAGATCGTCGGTGGGGCAAAGTTGGAATTCATCCCAAATCCAAGGTAAGGTATTTTATTCGGAATTTGGCTTTCTAAAAGTTGTAAGAAATGTAATAGACGTAGAAATAGTTTGTTATGGGATTTATGGTTTTCAGGGTGTTGAGTGGAGAACCTTGCGATTGTAGGACCCGTCTTAGTAGGGGATTTTAGTAGGAGTCAGGTAAGGGAAATATTACTATGCTAGGCAATTTTACTATGTTTCAATATAAACCATAAGTTTTTATTAGATGATTATTCACGATAGAAATTTATACAGTTTATCATTTATGTATAATGTGTTTAAAATTACTGTGTGACTTGAGAATAGGAGTATAGTAAAGAAACATGTTTTACAGTATTTTCAGGATATGTTTTACAGAATACACAACGAGTGGTTATGTTTTATAGTAATTACAGAATACCATGATTATACCGTTTTCAGTACCATGATTATACAGTTTCCAGTACCATGACTTACAGATTATAGTTCAGTTTTGAAATACAGTTGACACAGTTACAGTTTATTTTAGTATCATGGTTATTACAGTTATTTCAGAATCATGGTAAATCAGATAGTTGTATATAGAGATGTATTATATAGTATCAGACCCTATTGGACCATACAGTTACACAGTCTGATACTCCCCGAGGGAGTATAGTGGTTTACCCTGGTCGGTTAGTTAGGGTAGATCCCGTCTACGGGCCGCACAACCCTGTCATGAGGGGTTAAATCATGACACACAGTTATCTATAGGAAAATTTTTAGTTATTATTATGTATATACGAATTTGCAGAGATAGAGAATATACTTATGTACGTTAGAAGTATTTTGACTAGTAACCTAAAATTACAAATATGTTAAGCAATATGGAATTGGTGGTGGTTTCTGTTATTTGTATATTATTCATAGATCTGGTTATACATGATTATATAAAAATAGATTTTCATAGTATTATAACTCATTTGCCACATACTAGCAATAATATATTTTGTCTTACTGAACGTTGGCTCATCCCAATTACTTTAACATTTTTCAGGTGATCCAGGTAAGCAAGCAGATCAGGCTCGCAGATAGAGGGGCCTCAATATTGCCCTGATATTAGAGTGAGTATTTTTGTATAACCCTAGCCAGTTGAGGATATTTCCGGGAAACAATTTAACACTCTGGTATTGTAAATAATTACATATGGTTATGTTTATTTGATTTCTACTTCTCGCTGCTTAAGTTAATGATTGGGTTTAATCTAGTGTGGTATCAGAGCATTTTAAAAGTTATAGTATAAAAAAAAAAAAAAAAAAACCAGTTAAATGGCAGGTTGTTACAAGAGGAAAAGAGAACTTTGATAGAATGATTGGTGCACAAAGAATTTCTTTGAATAAAGAAGGCATAGGGTTCAATGGAGTTGAAAATACAAGGAAAAAGAACCTCTATATGAGGTATTTTACGAAATCCTCCAAAGACTATGCTAGCACCTCCTCTAATGCTTATACTCACACTACATGTTTTCTATGTAAAAAGAAAGGACGCATTAAGTTAGAATGTCCATTAAAGAGGAAAGATGTGAAAATTAGACAAGTTTGGAGAATAAAAGAATCAACTTCTTCTAAACCATCCAGATCCAAGAAAGTATGAGTACCTAAATGAAAAGCCTAGTTCACAAACTAAGGACTCAAAAGATATTAGGATTAGTCATTCCCTTTTAGAAATTAAGAAAGCTAGTTAATCCAATTCAATACAAGGATATTGAACTAGTTGAAATGGAAAATCTCAAAGAAGAGTTTAAGAGCATATTGACGACTATAACATTGAAACAAATAAAAACAAAAATGACAACATTGTTGGCCAAAATCATAGGATGATTCGTACAAGGCTTAACTTAGAAAGTATTAAGATTTGGAAAGTAATATGAATTTTGGGAATTCATATGAAATCAAAAGAAAGAAAATCTGAAACAAATTGAGCTTATTGCATGAATATTTTGATTGGGAAAAGATATTTGAGCAAAATGAGAGATATTTGACAATGAGAGATACTTGAGCAATATGAGAACAATTTGAGCAAACTTGTAGCACAATGCACAAATGATAATAATATGTTCCATGCTTATATGATATGCTAACATGCTACATACTTACATGCTAAATGTTGATATTCTGATATTCATATGTGGTGAGATACTAATGATATGATAATATAAACAAAATACTGAGCTACAACTACGCTAAAATATTGACATGTATGATATCTTGATATTGCCAAAGACATGATAATGACTTGACTTATATTGATGATTTATGGCTCACTATACATTGCAAATTTGAGCATGAAATTATTGAGCATGATTATGAAGCATGAATCTTGTTATGATATTGATGATATTGATATGATATTGTTATTATTCTTGATATTGGTATCCATGAGCACTTACATGAAATTATTTGATATTTGAGCATGACATGATAAATTTAAAAGTATGATTGGTAATCTTAACACCTTCATCAATACATAGTTTATACTTCAAAAATGAAATTATAAACCTATTGAATATGAAATACATTTCATTCAGGAGGAGTTAGACTTGATAAATAATGATATCATGATTCATGTTCATTACTGAAACTTATTGAAAGTTATGATATACAATCTTTTGTATTTTCTCATACTACTTTGGGAACTTATTATCTATTTTTTATGCATGTTGAATGCAAAGTTTTTGTTTTGAGCCTTCACTAGATCTATACTTTTGCTTATGGTTGCTCATTACCTTAGTATTTATACGTTTTTTTTGGTATTTTACTCTTTTTGATTGATTTCAAAAGGGGGGAAAGTTTTGTGCAAAAATTGAGTATGATACTGCATACCTAAACATGTATATTGGCTCAACTATGAATGTATTTGATATTGAATGATGTGATTTTGATATATGAGCATGATATTGAAATTAATATTAAAATTAATCTTGATATTGCAAATATTGTTAAGTTGATGCTTATTGTAAGGGGGAGTCTTTTTAAGGCTTACTCAATTTTTAGCTCCTTGCCTTAAGTTTTTAGATCTTTTAAGCCTTTGCAAACACCTTGTAATTTTATGAATTCTTTGGTCATCGTGTTTGCTTTATACTCAAGTTCAGATATTTGAAAATCCTTTTCATTTTCAATAGAAACTTGGGATCTTAAATCTTTTAACTCTTTTTCCAACATTGCATTCTTGTTATCTAATCTTATGATTTTCTAATCCTTTTCTTTTACAACAAGAATTTTAAATAGATCTTTCAATAATGCCTCATTTTTGTTTTTCAAAGCAGTATATCTTTTATTTATCTTAACAAGAAACTTATGAGTTCTAATATATTCCTTTTTAAGTTCCTCATAAGTTGGCATGCAATCATCATCTGATTCACTACAAGATTCATTACTAGAGGTATCACAAGATTTATCGTAAGAATCATTGCATGAGTCATTTAAGGAAGTAGAAGGAGAGGAATTTACCTCTTTGTCGGTTAAGGCTATAAAGCACCAATTTTCTCCTTCATGATCTTTTAAGCTTGAATCATTTGGAATGATAGCCTTTTCTTTCTTGATTTCTCCATACCTCTTTTCAAGTTCTTCCCATGTTTCCTTAACACTTTGACATGCTATGATTTCATGAAGAACATTAGTATCTAAAGCATGAAATAGAATATACATGGCATCGGAATTTATTTGCATTAAATTCACCTCGTTCTCATTCAACTCATTTTCTAATTTGGGAATTTCAACATTATTA
Source organism: Malania oleifera (assembly GCF_029873635.1). Taxonomy (NCBI): domain Eukaryota; kingdom Viridiplantae; phylum Streptophyta; class Magnoliopsida; order Santalales; family Ximeniaceae; genus Malania; species Malania oleifera. The sequence continues at coordinate 2,864,289 of NC_080420.1, forward strand.
ACAATTTTCATAGGCACAACATTCCCTTGAGCAATTACTCTCCAAGTCCTCCAATTCAATGATTTGATAAAAATAGTCATTCTAAGTTTCCAATCGGTGAAATTTTCACCATAAAACATTGGAGGGCTTGTAGAGAATTTTCCCTCACAAAACGGGGATACACTAACGTGAGCTATTGCGATCTTTAACACAAGCGGTTAAACTTTTTGCAACGAGATTGATACCAATTGAGAGGAATGGTGCAATCCAAAGAGGGGGGGTGAATTAGGTATTTAAAAATTCTAGTTAGGTCGCTTTTTCCCTAATTTCAAAAGCAAAATCAGTATATCATAACCTAGGGTTTTTTAAGCAATTACAAATCCCAACAATATTTAACCAAGCAAATATTTAAAACAAATATAGCAGTCTTGGTGCTTCCCAATCAAACACAAAACAGTATATCTCAAGAATTCACAATAATCACAATAATTTAAATGCAAGCATATAAGTGCGGAAAAGATAAGTAGTGTAGGGAAAGAGACGAAAGACACAATATTTTTATCGAGGTTTGGCCAATACTGCCTACGTCCCCCCCTCAAGCCAACCCACTTGAGGATTCACTATCATGCTCACTTAGCCAGGCGGAGCGGCACCGTTTACAATACTCCTTGTGGGGCGGAGTCTCCCTAGCTCACTTATCAAGTGGAGCCAAATCGTTTCTCCTTACAGGGCGGAGTCTCCCTAGCTCATTTACCGGGCAGAGCCAAATTGGTTCTCCTCACAGGGCGGAGTCTCCTTAGCTTATTTACCGGGTTAAGCCAAATCGTTTTTCCTTACAAGGCGGAGTCTCCCTAGTTCACTTACCAGGTGGAGCCAAACCAGTTCTCCTTACAAGGCGGAGTCTCCCTCTTCAGGCCACGCTTGGAATACTAAGATATAAAAATTTGCGTACAAGAAATGCTTTTCAAAATAAGCAAAGATGTACAAGTTGAAGCACTAAATGTACTCTCAAATGATATGAAATTAAGCTTAAAAGAGTATGTGTACTTTTCTCTATAATGTTTTTGAAATCTTTGAACAAGATATATGTATATATATATATATATATGATAAATACTCCGAAAATTCAACCCCAATAAATATTTCTCCCAAACATATTTTTCAATTAAAACTGAAGGAGAACTTAGGGTTTGACACAAATAAAGGCAAGAAGCTTTTCAAGCAATAAATATGAGTTTAAATATGCTCAAAGCTGGCTTGATTAATTAACAAGATAAAAAGCCTTTGAATCAATATATATGGTTCAATATATGCTCAAGGCTTTTAAGGAAACTCAAAAATATTTTCTCTAAAAATGTTTTCAAAGAGAGAATATGTAAAAAATAAACTTTGATCTTCAATGAGTAAGAAAGCTTTTAAGCACTATATTTTAGTGATATATGCTCAAGTTTTTTCAAGAATCTAAGCTCTAAAGATGTTTTCTCTGAATAATATTTTTTTCAAAAGAATGTGTAGGAGAAAAACTAGGATTTATGCTCTTCAAAGGATTTTTGCAATAAGATGGGAATAAGAGAGCTTTTGATTTTGAAATAAAATGCCCAAAAATTTGGGAGGATTTTTTCAAACTAATCAAGTTCTTAATCATGCTTTGGAGTGGGCTATATACAAAGTTCCCAAAAATTTTGACCGTTAGGGACACAGTGGGCATTTTAAAAATTATTTAATTAAAGATTAAACATGTTTTAACGTTGAAAAATGAGTTGCCCGAGAGGTCCAGTTGACTGGTGAAGGCGTCTGTCAACTGACCTTTGTTATTTTCAAATTTTTCTGTGAGGGTTGGTTGGCTGGGTACAACTCTGGTTGGCTGGCCCTTAGCGATTTTCAAAATACCGAGAAAAGGTCTGTCGAGCTTGAAGGTTGGTTGGCTGGGGCATTTTGTTCTATAAATGTCAGCCGGCCAGGCTATGCAAATTGGTCGAGTACTAAGGCCAGTCGGTTGGGCTTTCTTAAGTATAAAATGGTTAGTCGACTGAGGCTTTCTAGACATGCCAAATGTAAAGGGTTTGTAATGACTTGAAGAATAATGACATTTAAATAATAAAAGAAGCGGAAATGGAAATCGGAAACAGAAGGCGGCTATCGACTTCCTAGGAATTTTTCAGCTCCTTGTCGACGAATGCAGGGGACTTGTCGATGAGGGTATAACAGGAGCTCATTGACGAAAATATAATTGGGCTCGTCGACGAGGTGACGTGACTCGTCAACGAGGAAATACCGAGGGGATGATTTTGGGGTTTCTGAATTTCGTTGACGAAGGGGAGAGTTCGTCGACGAATTTCGTATTGACCTCGTTGACGAGGTGACGTGACTTATCGACGAAAGCCGCAGTTTAAATAGGCCTAAAACTCGTTTTTGGCCGAAATTTCTTACGCAGCACCTCTCTCTCTCCTACCCTTCGGTCCCTCCTCCTTCTCTCTTCGATTTCGGGCCGGATTTCTGTCGATTTGACGATCTGAAGCCACCACGACGCTCTTGGGAAAGTTCTCTACAAGTCTATCAGAGCAAATCGTCAGTGGGGTTGAGGTGGAAACCATCCCAAATCCAGGGTAAGACTTTCTACTCAATATTTGGATTTTTGACAGTTGTAGAAAGTGTTATACGCATAGAAATACTGAACTTTAGTTCTAGAGAACATTGTTTCCAGGGTGTTGAGTTGCGAACCCTGCACGTGCAGGACAGATTTTCTTAGGGACTTTTCAGGAATCAGGTAAAAGGATAAACTAAGCTACTTCTTTTTTAGAAATGTATGTATATATAACATTTGATTTCAGGAAAGTAAATATGTTCGTATATATGATTTATATTTGGGAAAATATTGTTGAAAATGATGGTATGTTGAATATATGAAAAAACTTGTTCAGTGTGGCATGAGTAGATATTGTTATGAAATACTGTTTTCTGGAAATGTGATTATGATACGGATTTTTATAATGGAAAATCGGCGTATGGGCCGAGATTGTTATATATGTCCGCTGGCATACGGGCCGAGCTATATGTATGATTTGCCAACGTACGGGCTGTGCTATGTGTATGATTTGTCAGCGTACGAGCCAAGTTATGGATGTGATTTGACAGCGTATGGGCTGTGCTATGATATGATTTGCCGGTGTATGGGTCGAGTTATGGTAAAATGTGTAATACCGGTGTAAGGGCCGATAATTTTCATGATAGACGTGTATATGCAAAATGATATGATTGATTTGAAAATTAATGATATGAAATATCCATGTATCACAGTTTCAGTATATGTTATATGATATCAGAACCTGGTTTGCCTGGTTTAGGCTAGCACTTGCACGGTACCGTTGCTATGTGTCCATGGTCTTCGTGATCATGATATTTGTGTTAACGCCGCTGTACGGAGTGGTGTGAGATTGGATGGTCGATGTGGATTTTAAGAAGTGTGTGAGCGCCCCTGGTGTACGAACCAGGTCTAGCTGACCCATCAGACTTACAGATTGTACTTTTGACTTGGCAGTGGTCAACCAACCATTGTCAGGTCCCGCTTTCGGGCCAAACAACCCAATCATGTGTGGGTAATACATGACAATAGCCAGCTAACCTACCAGAAATGTTTTTGTATTATTATTACATGAGATGACAAATGTTTATGGAAATGCAGTATGTTTTGCAATGTTTTAATGATATATATGTTTTCCCAAATTTGATATAATAGTTACTGAATATGTTCTGTATGGTATATGTATAACACAGAATACTCATGTTGTCACACACTGGTATTAGTTTATTTCTATTACTGAGAGGTGTCTCACCCCAAAATTTTATAAACTTTTCAGGAGCCCCATATAGGAGAGCGGGAAAAGCCCCGCTGATCTAGAGTTGTTATCTGCCCTTTTTGAAGTGTAAGTTTTTGTAGAAACAGTTGGATTTTTGTGGGAAAGGTCCCTAGATTTTGTTTTTGGGATGTATATACTGAAATACAGTGGATATAGTGACTTCAAAATTTATGGTAATGTGATGGATGTTTTGTATTTATAATATTGTGATTACATGTTTCCTGCTGCTTAGGCTTCCGTTATGTGTTCTGATGTATTCCTGGTACCCACGGGTTCAGGTGATTTATGATCTGCTGATCTGGAATTTGTGATATTGATTTTATTAAAAAAAAATGTGGAAATTAAGTAGGTCGTCATAGGGTTGGTCAACTAGGCATATTAAAACATTGAGGGGCCGGTTGACCGAGGTCAATCAAAACCTAAGTTTTAGCCCTGTTTTGACCTTGGAACTAATCAACCCTATGTGTATGAATTTGAAAATATGAGCAAATGGTTTCTCATGCAAATTTAGGTTTCCTAAGGTCAATCTATGGTTGGTCTTGAGCTTAGCATCATGTCATGCAAATCGTGCATTATTACAAAACAATCTAAATGCATTACAAATTAAATAAATCTTATCTTCTTTTCTTTCCTCTTCAAATCTTCATGGAATACACCAGACCGTATAAGCTTGAAGTCCTTCATGGCTTCCATTTCCCTTTTACCTTATGTGTGTGCTGAATTATAACCTGTTCACATACTAAATACACACATAAGATACAAATTCTTTGTCAATATGAAAAATAGGGATCAGACTCAAAAAGTCAACACTTAAACGGTTAGGTTGTGGGCCAACAATGTATATCAAGATTTGACACCCTTGACTGACATGAATTTGATAAGAATTCATGACAATAAGATCTGACAAAGTTTTACGTTGACTATCAACTACTTGACACAACCCTACTACTTTATCCAAACTTGGGACCAACTATATATACAAAGATAATTTGCGTTACATAGGTTAAAGTTTTTTTTTTATTTTTTATTGTTATTTACCAAAGTGATTTTTAAGAGCGGGGGGACACTAGTTAATATCCCCCATTGTATTCACTAATTATTTCCTGAAGCGATACTTTATGCTCTAAAGCACACAAGCAACGTGATGGAAACATAAGATTGCATGCATCAAGACTTTCCCAAATTAACTCCCAAACATAAAGTTTTGTATAAAGAATGTTAGCTCTTTATTTACACATATACATTATTCCAATTTGGTGGAAGAAAGTTATAATTCTAATTTTTGTAGTAAAGGATCCAAATTAAATATAATTTCTATGTCCAATATATCCAAAAAAACAATAAACAAAATAAGAACTAAAACAAAACCAAAACAAAAACAACCTGACCCAAGGCTTGTTAGAACGTAAAATTTGAAACCCTAACAAACGAATTATCTATAATTTGTGTTACATAGGTTAAAGATTTTTTTTATTGTTAATTGCTGAAGTGATTTTTAGGAGGGGGGAGGGGGGAAAACTAGTCAATATCCCCCATTAACACAACAACAATAACCAAACCAAACCTTAGTTCCACTAGATGAGATCGGTTATATGAATCCTTTTTCGTCAATTTATGCAATCATGAACCATTTCTTTTGATAGAATTCACTAATTATTTCCTCAAATGATATTTTATGCTCTAAACCACACAAGCAATGTGATGGAAACGTAAGATTGCATGCATGCATCAAGACTTCCCCAAATTAACTCCCAAACGTAAAGTTTTGTATATAGAATGCTAAGCTCTTTATTTACACATATACATTATGCCAATTTGGTGGAAGAAAGTTATAATTCCAATTATTGTAGTAAAAGATCCAAATTAAATATAATTTCTATGTCCAATATATCCAAAAAAATAATAAACAAAATAAGACCCTTTGCTTGTTAGAAAGTAAAATTTGAAACCCTAACAAATGAATTATCTATTAAGTTGGAGTTCAATTGATAATCTAAAATTTTTTATCTCAATGAAACTATTGTCTATTTGTTTACTATTATTTTATAAACATGTATTTCGGTTCTAAGATAATTTTCTTTTGAACGCTACGCAAATCATCATTTCAAGTCGTGTGCATGAGATTTTAAAAAGTATCGTAAATTTGAAAGCTTGAGAGATAATTTGCATAAAATCCAAAAAAGAATATACTTCTTGTAATAACCCCAAAAATGATTATATAAGATTAGTGGGGTGATTCCAAATAATAATAATAATAATAATAATAATAATAATAATAATAATAATTAATTAAATTTATTTTTAAAAAAAGAAAAAAATAATTATTATTATTAAAATTTATTTTTGTTTTTATTAATAAAATATATTATTAATATTAATTAAATATATTATTATTATTATTATTATTATTATTATTATTATTATATACCAATCCACCTAAAGCAAGAAGCTTCACGTGAATTCAGGATTACTCTGCGCAGAGCCGCAAAGCCCCCCCCCCTCAACAGTTTCTCTCTCTCTCTCTCTCTCTCTCTCTCTCTCTCTCTCTCTCTCTCTCTCTCTCTCTCTCTCTCTCCTCTTGTTCTCTCTCCCTCTCTCCTTAGTTCGGTGACGGATTCTCGCTCGATCGGAAATCGGAAGATACCGCTGGACTCCATTCTTTACTGCCGTCATTTCTATCGGAGCGGATTGATGGTAGGAGCGGCGTAAGCATATCTCATCGGGTAAGCTAATTTCGGCTTTTATATCAATTTCTTGCAAATTATAAGCCCAATCGATGATCGGACACTATCATGAGAATCTAGGGATGATTCTCTACAAGTCTAGTCGAGCGGATTTCTAATGGGGTTGTTGTGGGCATAACCCCAAATTTAGGATATGGGGGTTATTAAGGGGCTTATTTTTAATTAATTATGGTTGATTTAGAAATGCTAAAATATTGAACATCTAAAGTTGAAGTAGGATTTTCAGAATTTAGGACCCGGGTGAGCTCCTTTTGTTTCTGTTTCCATTTCCCCCTCTCTTTAATATTTAAATATCATTACTTTTTGGGTCGTTACAAATTGCCTTCGTTTGGCGTTACCACCGGTCTTGTCTAGAATCCATGACATATTCCACGTATTTATATTAAGAAAATACGTCCCAAACCCCTCCCATGTGATCAGTTATGAAGCACCAGAGTTAGGTGATACCTTAACTTATGAAAAAGTGCCAGTGCAGATTCTTGACTAGAAGGAACAAGAATTACGTACAAAGAAGATTCCACTGGTAAAAGTTTTGTGGCGCAACCATGCCATTGAGGAGGCTTCCTGGGAACTAGAGGATTACATACGCCAGAGATATCTACACTTATTCAGTGGAGTTTAGAGTTGAGCCAGTCAAAATAAAAGGAAAAATATTGTATATTTTGATTTGTATAGTGTAACGTAGGATAGATAAAATTTTAGTTTTGAAACGTGAATGACTTTGGGATAATATTGAATAGTTATAATCTCCCAGAACGCTCTTTGTAACCATGGTATTTCACCGCCTTAAGTGAGGGTAATTAATAAAATTTGGGTATTTCTCTCTAAGGATGGGAAGCAAATGAATAGCAAATTTCGAGGACGAAATTTTTATAAGGAATGAAGAATATAATAACCTCAAAAATGACTATACAAGATTAGTGAGGTGATTCCAAAAAAATAAAAATAAATAAAAAAATTAATTAATTAATTAATTAAATTTATTAAAAACAAGAAAATAATAATAATTATTATTAAAATTTATTTTTATTTTTATTAATAAAATATATTATTATTAATTAAATATATTATTATTATTATTATATTAATATATATATATATAACAATCCACCTGAAGCAAGAAGGTTTAGGTGAATTCAAGATTCCTCTGTGCAGAGCTGCAGAGCCCCCCCCCCCTCAATAGTTTTTCTCTCTCTCCTCTCGTTCTCTCTCCCTCTCTCCTTAGTTCCGTAACGGATTCTCGCCCGATCAGAAATCGAAAGATACCGCTGGACTCTATTCTCCCCTGTCGTCATTTCTACCGGAGCGAATTAGTGGTAGGAGCGGCGTAGGTGCATCTCTTGGGGTAAGCTAATTTTCGCTTTTATCTTAATTTCTTACAAATTATAAGCCCAATCGATGATCGGACACCACCACGAGAATCTAGGGATGACTCTCTACAAGTCTAGCGGAGCAGATTTCTCGTAGGGTCGTTGTGGGCATAACCTCAAATTTGGGATATTGGGGTTATTAAGGGGCTTATTTTTAATTAATTAGGATTGATTTAGAAATGCTAAAATATTGAGCATCTGAAGTTGAAGTAGGATTTTCGAAATTTAGGGTCCGAGTGAGCTACGTGGGTATAATTTCGGGACCTGCAGACATAATTCAGGAAATTAAGTGGGGGTGTCAAATAATAGTTTAAATATTAATTTAGGGTATATGAAGTCTAGGGAAGGTTAGATGGGTATTATTTTGGAGAAATGAGTTAATTAATCTGGGAAAAATGTGAATTGCAGGATTTGAATTTCGGGCGCCAAAAGCGTAGGATTTGGGTCCTAATGAGACCCTCAGTAAGTTAGGTAAGGGGAATAAATTATAGCAGCATTTTTAAAATTACTGTTTGAATTAATATTTGAAAATTAGCATATGGTATTTTGCCTGAAAATTATTATGATATAAATATTAGATAAATTGCGTGGCATTTGAGTAATATTAAATTGTGATATTTTGAAGTGTGAAATTAATGTATTATGAATATTAGATGGAAACTGTATGGTATATGACATGTATTGAAAAATGTGAAATATAACGATGGGTATTTTCTAAGAAAATATTGAAATGAGAATTATTGATGTTATTAATGAAAAATAATGAAATATGGTATTTATATGTGAGTAGAAATGTTTTGTCTAAAAAATGAGATTTTGTGAATTACTGAAATGAGTATTTTGAGAAATGTTGAAATACGTGAAACACGATATATACTATTATGGGATGATGAAATGTGCACAGAAAACGATGAGAACATTTATATTAAGATGAATTGAGATATACAGATATGAGAATAATGATGTATATTGATATGGGAATACTGAAATGTGAATACTGCATTACGGAATTGAAATATGATTGATGAAATGTCAATACCGCATAATGATTGTGGGTATGTGGTGGTGAACCCTAATGGATGGTTATGATATTGAGCACGTTACCTGTAATAACCCAAAAAAAAAAAAAATATAGAAGATTAGTAGAGTGAGTCCCAAAATAATAATAATAATTAATTAATTAATCGAAATTATAAAAAAAATATTGGCATATCATCAATCATAATTTAGTATATCTCAATTCAATTTAATATAATAATAATAATATAATAACAATAATAATAAAATTTATTAATATTAATAATAATATAGTTTATTAATAAAAATAAAAATAAATATAAATTATTAATATTTTTTTATAATAATTAATTAAAAAAATTTCTTTAGATTCACTCCACTAATCTTCTATATCCTTTTTTTTTTTTTGGTTATTACAGTACTGTTGCTAATGGTGTAATGCAACCACACGGACTCTTGGAGCGTCTAGCGTGACAGTCGACTATGCCATTTTGTAGGGTTGTTGGGCCCCCTAAGTCCGGATCAGGGCTATAGGCCGGCTAGTCGTACTACAGACGCGATATGTGATATGATATTTTGATCTAACCGGGTCGGCCAACCACGGTTAGGTCCAGCCTTTGGGCCATACAACCTTAACCATGGGGGGAAGCATGACATGAAAAGAAAGATCCTCAGGGTGGCCATGAGTTACAGACGCGATATTGGCATTTGATACCAAGGATACTCATGAGCCGAAAAGTAAAATGGGAACGAAAAGTGAAAGAATGACAAAATGAGCTAAAATAAGAAATGAAAGAAATAATGGAAATTGAGAAATAAAGAATAATAAAATTGGGAAATGGAACTGTGTGAGTTAATAACATAAATAATTGAGGCGAAGTGAAACTCTCCGCCTGAGGGCTTACTGAGTAAGATGAGTGCCTTGATAGGTATCAGATGTGGCTATACTTGGCTGCGTAACATGTTAAAGCAGAGGGAAACTACTTGTATGGGCGGGTAATCTTCCCTATTCTCAGGAACTTCGCGAGTAAATATGTATTGAAAATAATTGAATTTGAGAAATGATTTTAAAGCTTATAAAAGTTTGTATTGTATATCTATATGATTATGAGAATATATTTATCAGTGTATTTTTCTCAGATAAAATGTTGATTTAAGAAGTAAAATGTATTATAACTGAACTCTTATGGTCACACTATAGTAACCTGACCCCAAAAAATAAAAATAAAAAAATAATAATAAAAAAAAAAAAAAAAAAAGATATTTTGGAGAAGATATTTTGAAAAGAGATATTTTGAAATATCTATATATAAATATCTTAAAGGAGATATTTATTTAGATTACTTAAGGGCTAAGTAAGGATTTATTCTATAAATTCTCTTATCCTCTCTCATTCTCTCTCTCTCTCTCTCTCTCTCTAAGATCCTTCGCCGTTCGTCATCCGTTTCCAAAAACGGAGGGTATTGCGTGGATCAGAAGAGGAAACTCTATACTTTTAGTGGATCAGATCGTCGTTTCGGAGAGTTTCGGGTTTTCCCAAGAATCGAGGTAGGAATTTGATCCTAATTTTGATTGGATATTTGGATAGCAGTAGAAAACATAGTAAGGTTATGTTCTGTGCTTTTAGGTTTTCGGGATCTCGGGTTGTCGTTTTGGACCATTTTCGTACAAAGTTTCATTTCGAATATAAGGTAAGGGGAATTTGATTACAACAGTTATTTTGGAAAACTAAACCGCTAAAAAGCTAGTTTACGTTATTATGAATGATTTAACTGCTTATTTGTGAAATTCTACCGAGTAGAAATGCCGGTTTGACGATTTTACGGTTTTTGGTAAAAACGAGGATTTCGACGTATGATTTCCAAATTTTACAAACATCGTTATTTGTGTTTATACTATAGTAGGAGAGGCTCGATTCCTTTATTTATTTAGTTAAACTATGTACATTGAATTTCTATCATTTAGAGGGTTTTTGTATTAAACTTGTGTGATATATGTTGAAATGGAAATGAATGTATTTTCTATACTACTGATATAGAATATGGGAATGAAATTCCAATTTGTTATACTGACAATGTGATAAACAAAGGCTGGTGATACACCGAGCCGTATCAGTAAACAAAGAGGGGTAAACTGAGTGGAAAGACGCCGGTTTGAACCCGATGGAATTATTTCTATACTATTGATATAGATTATGGGAGATAAAATCATATTTGTATAAATTGAATTTATGATACACAAAACCACAGCTTGAGAGTCCCGAGAAGGTTGAAAAATACTTTCTTTGCAGGGTGAAATGAAACCACTGTTATATGATACGACACAATATCGTAGCTAGATGTACACGTGCAACCACACGTATTAAACAATGTGGGTACCAAGATGGTCGGCTAGCAGGGTGAAACCATTGGCTGATATTGGGCCAATGGGGGCAGTCGGATCGTATGTAGATACTCGGCAGTGTCTGCACGAACAAGGCATTGGACGAGTACCAGTGCACAACCCGAGCCACGGGGTAAAACTGGTTATAGGGATATTTTGCTGTTGGTCATCTGATAAATCATTAAATGGTCGAAAGACAAATGTGTGAATTTTGTAATATGAATGATGATATACCTGATGCATTACTGTATTGAAAATATTTGATTTATATATCAGATGTTGAATGAAAATATGCATGTATGCAGTCACACACTGTTGTAACTCCTTCTTCCTTACTGAGAGGTGTCTCACCCTATCTTACAACCTTTGTTTTCAGGTCCGTCCGTGCGTCGATCCTAGTAGATAAAGGGACTGGGGTGGTTATTTTGGTTAGCTTACGTAAGCATCTAAATTTTGTACTAAACTTGATGAAAGTCCTTTTTGGAGGGTTGTAATATGACGATTACTCTAAGTCCGAATGTATGTAAATTGTGAATGTATTAGTGAACTCTGGTATAAGGCTAGTAGTAATCCCAATGGATGTTTATGTTTTTCCGTGACATTTACATCATGATTATGTATTATTTACACTCGTATGTCCTTGTTTAGGGCGGGTTGTTTCCATATCTTGAACAGGTATAGGTATTTGATGTATGTGAGTGACACCTGAGTCCATGTAAAGGGCCGGGTCGTTACACACACACTGTAAATAATTTATTCCTTCTTACTGAGATGTGTCTCACCCAAATTATCTAAATTTTTCAAGAAACAGAGATAGGCCAGGTGATAGAAGTCCATGACCATAGGGAGTTGGGACCCTGACACACAGGGTGAGTTATTGGACTAGGGAGGTGTAATTTCCCTAGGATTGTGTTGTTTTGGGTATGCGATGGTGATGTATATATGTATATATATTGATACTCTGGGTATTGTATTCTCACTGTTATGTATATATTGTCTTCCGTTGTTAGGTTGTATAATGAAATAACTTTTAACCCGGTACCCAATGCGGATCGGCTCATGTGAATGGTAATAGGGTGGTTGACGTGGCCGATTTATGGATGTTATAGATGAAGAGTAAATATTTATTGATTATTGTTTAAAAAAAATTGGTACAAAAATCAGGGTGTCACACTTCTAAAGTTATAAGACAAATTTTTGTTATCAATATTATTGTTGTAGTTTTTTTTTTTTTTTTTTTGAATAAGGAAATATCATTCGAAATACTAATCAACTTTACCCAAAGGCAAAGAAATTGGCAATACACAGCATTAGCCAAACAAAGTAATATTTACCAAAATATTATGCAAAGACTTGTCCCTTTATGCTACCTATGTGCTTATTTTTTGAATGTGAAATATATGATAAAAGATATCTGCTAGCTTCTAATACATTCAAGGTTAATAAATGTGAAATCTATCGTGACATGTTTCAGTCTAGGGATGGGCAAGAAAAATCAAAAAAATCGAACCCAATTGTAAAACAAAACTAAATTAAAATGAAAAATTGATTGACCATTTTTAGTTCGGTTTTGGTTTTGAGTTTTTGTTTTTTAAGTTTTTCATTCGATGCATTGAATAACCACAATTAATCGAATCGAACCAATATATTAAAAACTATATATATATATATATATATATATATATATTATATAACATTATATAAAATTTTAATAATTTAAATTAAAAAAGTTGTATTGATCTAACATTCATGCCTAAATTTTTATTTTGAATATATTTATATGTTGATTATTATGAAAGAATTTGTACTGAATTTAATATTTTAAATTATATTTAACAGTTTGATTCAGTTATTTAATAAATATTAGTTTAAAAATTAATTTATTAAATTTTAATTAACTATAATTTACATTTTTTAGCGAATTAAACTTGATTAATGGTTGAAGAATAATGATTTGATTAATTGAATCACATCCACCGTTATGTTTGACATTTCAAGATTGGCACATAGAAATGTGCAAGGACAACTCTCCCTTGTATAATGTCTCAGTAGGTTCTTCAGTCAATTAAGACAGCAACGGTCAAATTCTTGATGTAATCTCAACCGTAGGATGAGGGTTGGCATGTACGTGGGCCCCATTTCTAATTCAAATTCTATTCTATCGATGTAATTAGAATAATAGCATCAATAATAATCATCCTCAAAGGGGTACATAAGCAGGCCATAATCTTCTAATTAAGATTCTATTTAATTATATCACACTTTAAATAACAAATTAAAATTTTAAATATTTTTAGGCTCCGTTTGGAATTCGGAAGATAATAGGAAAAAGAAAAGAAAATATCGAGAAAAACATGTTTTCCTATTTAGTTATCCAAGAAAAAAAAAATTTATAAAATTTGTGAGCAAAATTTTGACTTTATAGATCATTAAAATTTAATTTTCTTAATTTTTACATTTAGAAATACTCTTTCATTTTTAAATCCAACTTAATAAAAAAAGAAAATGTAATGAGAATATAGCTCATATTTATATACTTGAGTACACATTTTGCAATCAATTATGGAAAGTTGAATTCAGATTAACATAATTATTAATTTCATCTAATTCAAATCTATTACAAATCCAAATGTAAAACTATCATGTTTATGTCATTATATTCTTCAACTCTTAACTAAAAGCAAGACGGCATGCTTTATTACTTAAAATTAGGGGTGAGCATACAGTCGGTTCGGCCAAATTCGGTTAATTAACCAAAAATTTCGGTTAAAGAATAGTGTTAACCGAACCGACCGAACCATTGGGCCTCACCGAACCGAACCCAACTGAATTTATTTTCGAGTAATTCGGTTAACCTAATTTAACTGAGAAATAAGGGAAGGGGGAATCGGGAAGGTAAATCCAGAACAAGGGAAGGGGGAAGTCAGGAAGGAGTCGGGGGAGAAGATTGAGCTCGGGTGAGCTTGACGTCGATGACGATGAGGAGTCGGGGGTGGTTCTCGGTGACGATGGCTGGCCAGTGGCGACGGCGATGGCAATGGGTGCAGGCGATGACATCACGTGAAGATGGTGGTGCGGAGCAGTGAGCTCAGGTGAGCGAGAGAGAGGCAGTGACTCAGTGAGGGCTTCCAACTTCAGAGAGCAGTGATTGTGTTGCACTGTTGGTGATAATGGCCGGCGACGGCGATGGACACAGATGAAGGCATCGCGTGAAGATGGTGCCTGGTGGTGCAGAGGAGCTCGGGTGAGCGAGAGAAAGGCGACGACGATGGCTTTCGACTTCAGAGAGCAGTGACTGTGTTGGTGATGATGGCCGGCGACGGCGATGGCGATGGACACAGACGAAGGCATCGCGTGAAGATGGTGCCTAGTGGTGTAGAGGATCGAGCTCGGGTGAGCGAGAGAAAGGCAGTGAGGGACTTACGAGTTCTGACTTCTGTGAGACTGGGAGCAGTGAGACTGTGAGAGTGTGAGACTGAGAGTATGAGAGGGAATGAGTGAAATCGGATTTTAATTTACTAATTTATATTTAAAATTTAATTAATTCGTAAATCGGTTAATCGGTTAACCGAATTAATATTCTCCATTAACCGAACTGAAACCTGATTAACCGAAATATTGGAAAGCATAACCGAACCGACCGAACCAAATTTTTTAACCGAACCGAACCGACCAATTTTGATCGGTTAATTCGGTTTTCCCCGAATTATGCTCACCCCTACTTAAAATCCCTTGATTTGATTTTTGTTTTTTGGTGTAAAACACGACGCTGCAAGCCTAATCTTAACATAATTTATCCATCCTACTTCATCGGTTGTCATCTTCATTGCTCTCGTTTGCTATGTGAGCTCCCCAGGTCTAGTTCTTCCGCCGGCGGCATCGCCGGGTATTTCACCTCCTCCATATTCTTTGAAGGATTAACAAACTGTTGTACCACCAGCATCGAGCCCTTCGCCGGCTCAAACTTCGACGCCGCCAGCATGTCGCCTATGGGCCCCACCTCCGGGTACTCACTCCACTCGTTCATCCCCGCCAACAGCGGCGACACCGTCGCCTCCTCTTTCCCCACCACATACAAATCATATTGCTGCTCCAACGACTTTATCGTCGTCACCGTCTCCTCCCCGCTTGCGGCCACCTTCAGCGAGTACCTCACCGACTTGTCATTCTGCGTCTTAATTCTGAACTCGTCGATCAGCTGCTCATTCTCTTGCTTCTGCAAATGATACTCTCTTAGTAAATTTTGAATCGGGTTTGCATCGTCTCTGTATTCCGTCAAAATGTCCACCACGTTCGCGCCTTCCGGCAGCACGAAACGGAACACAGTGAGGGTGACGGCGGTGTGCCCGCTAGGGGTGTACAAAATTTACCAAAAAACCGAGAATCGGACCGAAACCGAACCGTTTGAAGCTTCAGTTCTGTTTTTCGGTTTTGGAAATCGGTTCCGGTTTTGAACTTATAAAAAACAGATTTTCGGTTTCGGTTTTGGTTTCACTCAAAAACCGAATCATAAAAACCAAAAACCGATTATAATTTTAAAATAATTATTCCCAGTGGAAACTTTGATTACAAGTACATGTGGGAAAAATAATTATACCATGTGGAATATATTATTTTTTTAATTTGAATTATTGGCTTATACTTTCTCAATGAGTAGGGAAAGATTTTATAAAGGAGGAATGAGAACCGAAGCTTCCCATTTTGGCCATGTGAGATGAGTGCTATTGGGAAGAACCGAACCAGTAGCAGCCTGCTACAGTGCTACTACCACAGCAAGCATCATCTTCTCCATCTCCTGGTAACCTACACAGTGCCGACTGCCGACTACCATGCCCTCTGACGCTCACGCCCACACCAGCGACGCTCACGCCCACCGCCCACGCCAGTCGCCGACGCAGTCACACACAGCAACGCCCACGCTCACGCTCACACACAACAACGCCCACGCCAACGCCCACATCTCCACACCCACGCTCACACACAACAACGCCCACGCTCACGCTTACGCCCACGCCAGTCACTCACGGTCACGCCCACATTATCTCTAGTGCTCTAGCCGTCTCACATCGGTTGGAAATGGGAAGAAAAAAGTTTCCTCACCCTATTTATTGAAGTTGGATCTGCTTAACCTCTTCCGTGTTGAGCTTTGCAATCAAAGCCTTGGCCCAATTGGAATAATATAGGAGGCTGTGGGTTGTGGGTTGTGGGCTGTGGCCTGACTTGGCTTTATGTAATAATTTTTTTATTTTGTTAGTTTAAAATTTGGTAAAACCGAATTAACCGAACCGAACCGTAAAATAAATGGTTTGGTTTGGTTTTAAACCTACGGTATACGGTTCGGTTGTGGTTCAATAGTTTTAAAAATAGAGAGGTTCAGTTCGGTTGACAATTTTGGCAATAACTGAACCAAACCGAACCGTGTACACCCCTATGCCCCGCCATCCTCCACCCGTAAAGCAGCACCTCCCTGTCATCAGTGCCGTTGAAGAAGAGCACGACGACCTTGCGGCGGACGTCCTTTGAGCCCTCCCACCCGAGCCCTCGGTCGATAAAGATCCCAACCGGGCACGGCGAGTGCCGCAGCACCTTGCGGTGCACGACGATGGAGTTGTTCTTCTCGTTCTCAGCTGCCACATTGTCCTCGCTGCCCATCTGCATTGGCCTCTGGCCTTTTTGAAAGGGGTTGATGATGAGCGCGACCGAGTTTTCAATGGCAAGGTTGCAGATGTCTTCGTGGATTGTGATGAAGGGGGAGATGGTGCTGAGGAATTTTCAATGGCAAGGTTGCATATGGTACGACCATTACGAGTTCTAGGTTATGCTGTTCGGGTTGACGAATGTTCCAGCGATATTTATGGATCTGATGAATAGGGTATTCAACAAGTACCTAGGCCAATTTGTTATTGTGTTCATAGATGATATTTTGATCTATTCGAAGAGCCCCGAGGAGCATGAAGCTCATCTGAGACTAGTACTTCAGGTGTTCAGAGAAAAGAAGTTATTTGCTAAACTTAAGAAATATGAATTTTGGTTAGAGCAAGTTGCATTTCTAGGTCATGTGATATCCAAGGAAGGGATTTCAGTGGATCCGAGCAAAGTAGAGGCAGTAGTTGATTGGGCAAGTCCGAAGAATGTACAGGTTCCTAGGTTTTGTCAGATACTACCGCTGATTTGTCGAGGGATTCTCCAGATTATCAAGGTCTTTGACACGACTCACGAGGAAGAATGTGAAATTTGACTGGATCGACGAGTGTGAACAGAGCTTCCAGGGGTTGAAGTAACATCTAGTCACTACCCCAGTGTTGACCTTCCATCAGGTGAGGGTGGATTTGTAATCTACAGCGATGCATCATAGAAGGGACTTGGTTGTGTTCTAATGCAGCAAGGGAAATTCATTGCATATGCATCTCGCTAGTTGAAAGAGTACGAAAAGAACTATCCTACGCACGACTTGAAGTTGGCAGCAGTTATGTTTACGTTGAAGATCTGGCGACACTACCTTTATGGGGTAAGGTGCGAGATCTTTACTGACCATAAGAATCTCAAGTACTTCTTCACCCAGAAAGAGTTAAATATGAGACAGCATAGATGGCACGAATTGATAAAGGATTACGATTACACCATTAGCTATCACCTAGGAAAGGCGAACGTGATAGTCGATGCATTGAGCCGAAAATCTAGGAATACGTCAGCCTCAGCAATTATGGTTTCGCACCAGATCATGATGAACCTGGAGAGGTTGGGTGTAGAATTGGTAGAAGGGAATCATCAGGCGTTCATTTCTAGTCTGGTAGTTCAAACGAATTTACGGAAGAAAATCAAAATAGCTCAGTTGAAATATGCAGAGTTGATGGAGATTGTAGAGAAGATACAGGATGAGCAACACATAGACTTTAATGTTGCTGAGGATGGAGTTCTCATATTTCACACTCAATTGTGTGTGTCAGAAGATGCAGAGATAAAGAGGACGATTCTGAGGGAAGCTCACCGTTCTCTCTATACTATTCACCCGGGTAGCACAAAGATGCATAGAGACTTGCGAGAATCGTTCTGGTGGAGTAAAATGAAAAGGAAAATTGCTAAATTTGTGAGTCAGTGCTTGACATGTCAGTATGTGAAGGCAGAACACCAGAGGCCAGCGGGACCACTTCAACCACTAGAAATCCCTACGTGGAAGTGGGAGCATATCTAGATGGACTTTATATTGGGATTGCCTTAAGCATTGCATGGGCAGAAGGTCATATGGGTAGTTGTTGACAGATTGACGAAGACTGCCCATTTCATTCCATAGACATCTTAGGCTCGTTCAAAGCTTTAAGACCATTTTCACTACAGCAAATATTTTAAAAACTCATTACTATAATAATAGTAACAATTTATCAAAATACAGTATTACTTACTATATTTATGTCCTAAAATATTACATCATTATTTTCATCTAGATTTACAAGGAAATTAGCAACATCAAGATACACAGAATTGGATTGTTCAGTATCAAGGTCCATTGGAACAATATTATTGGCAAAATTTGTTTCAGTTTCTTTACTCTTTTCCTTTTCTTTTATGGATGCTTGGAATAAATTTACCAAGTGTCTGGGCATACGACAAGTACGCGACCAATGACATTTTCCTCCGCATCTGTAACATTTAGTTTCATAGTGTCTTGGTCGCTGATTCTAATCATTTGCCCACTTCTAGGGGTCATCCCTCTTCTGGGGGTTTGTTATCTCACGTTGATGTCAGTAATTATTTTGACCACGGTCGCGACCATACTCACGACCATTCTTGCGGCCTCGCCCTTAACCACGAGATGTGTTTACATTTACATCAAGGAATGGGGTCGAACTAGTTGGACGGGTTTGGTAATTTCTCATCAAAAGCTCGTTATTTTCTTCAGCGACAAGAAGACATGATATAAGTTCAAAAAATTTAGTAAATTTTTTTTCCCTATATTGTTGCTGCAAAAGCACATTAGCAGGATGGAAAGTAGTAAAAGTTTTTTCTAACATGTCTTCATCAGTAATATTTTCTCCACATAACTTCAGTCTCGAGCTAATTTTATGAAGAACTGAGTTATATTCACTGATAGTTTTAAAATCTTGCAACCTTAGGTGCAACCATTAATATCGAGTTTTTGGTAAAACCACTGTTTTTTTATGGTCAAACCTATCCTTTAAATTTCTCCATAGAACGAGTGGGTCTTTAACAATGAGGTATTATGTTTTTAATTCTTCTTTTAAATGATGTCAGATAAAGATCATGGTTTTAGTACGATCCTGCAGGGATGCGGTATTTCCATCTAATATTATATTTCCTAAGTTCATTGCATTCAAATGGATTTCTACATCAAGAATCCATGAGAGATAGTTGTTGCTTTTGATGTTAAGGGGAACAAACTACTTAGGCTCGACATCTGAATAAATTAACAATAATAACGCGATTTAAAAAAGCAAAACATACTAATTGAAATAATACAGAAATAGTAATATAATTTTTTTTTTTAGAAAATTAAAAATATACCCTCTTTAAGAGGTAAACAATTACAATCACTGCTGGAGATTAAATATGTTGTCTCTTCAAGAGACTTATCTCTTCAGGAGATTAAATATATAGCCTCTTTAGGAGAACTATTTTACCATCTCTTCTGAAGATTGGTAATATATATATATATATATATATATATATATATATATATATATATATATATATCAGTTGGATAGAACATCATGCTAATAACGTATTATAAAATAATACAGAAACTAATAATAAATAAACGGGAATATAAGCAGAAAATAATGAAGACAAGTAGAAAAATAAATAAGAAGTGAGATCAGATTTATGTGGTTCGGGTTATACCTACTCCATGAGTGGAAGGGATCAGAAATCTACTATATTAAAAGGAATTACAACATATATCTGACTTTTATACAAATATCTCACTTTCTTATCTTACAAAATAACTCACTTTTTCTTTTCTTTCCTGTTTCTTTCTTCTCTATTTTCTGTGCGTTCTTTTCTTTCCGCATTCTACGCTCAATATTCTGCACTTTATAGTTTACACTTTACACTCTTAATTTCTTTTCTTATTATCTCAATTAGCTGATTCCCTTTATATAGTTATGGGAGGAGCAAGTAATATATTTAATATATTTATATTTCACAACAGACAATTCATTATGACGTTACTATAATCTCACTAATATCTCTTATTGTAATGTCACAATGAAATGTGTATAAGCTCACTAAGCTCACAACTATAAGCTCAGTAATCTAAAACATAGCATGCCCCACCCCAAACAATGTCAGAATGAAATGTCTCTTCATTTCACAGCTATAAGCTCACTGATCTAAAACATGGGCCGCCCCCACCCCAAATCCCAAAACCAATAAAAACCTTCAAATCCAGAATCTCCATATTCGAATCAAATTTAACCCCATGGCATCGCATCCCCAACTTCTCCCCACTTCGTACAATTCTCTTGCTGTGAAAACAAAAGGCTAAAGGACACGAAGAGGCCCTCATCAACTACCTACTAGATCTCACGTGCAATGCCATGCAGGAATCTACCAATGGAACCGGCCATCTATGGCAGATGGGTTTCGTCCATTGTATTATTATAATAATATTCATGTTGAGAATGTGATTGTTTCAGATTTAAATATCGCCAGAAAACGTGTTTCCGCAGAACTTTTCTCAGAACAGCGGGGGGAGAAGAAGAACAGAGCAAGAAGCAGGGGAATATCAAATTATCGAAATCGAGAGTGAGGATCGAAAATCAAAGATGGAAGGGAGTGAGGTGAAGAATTTCGCGATGGTGTGGACGGCGGTGTGGGCGTCTCTCAGCTATTGCTACTTTTTAGGCAAGATTGTCCAAAAAGGTGCTCTAAGATTCATGTCGATACTCCCTGTTGTCTGTCTCTTTCTTCTTCTTCCGTTAAACCTTACTTCCATCCATCTCGGCGGCATCACCGCCTTCTTCGTCGCCTGGCTCGCCAACTTCAAGCTCCTCCTCTTCGCCTTCGGCCGAGGCCCTCTCGCCTCCACCGACCCCCCACTCTCCCTCAGCCGTTTCGCCGCCGTCGCCTGCCTCCCCATCAAGATCCGCCGCGACCCAACCTCCCAATCCGCGCAAAAACACCAGATCGAAATCGACCAATCTCAAAAGCCAAACCCATATCCCCAAATCCCCAAAAAATCGCACAAATGGATTCTGAACTACGGCACAAAGGGTCTCCTCCTGGGTCTTCTCCTCCGATTGTATGATTACAGCGACCAATTTCACCCGAAATTGCTTCTCTTCCTCTACTGCTTCCATGTCTACTTCTGCCTCGAGCTCATCTTGGTCCTAGTCGCGACTTTGGCTCGAACCACTCTGGGGATGGAGCTTGAACCGCAGTTCCGCGAGCCCTACCTCTCCTCCTCGCTCCAGGACTTCTGGGGCCGGCGCTGGAACATCATGGTCAGCTCTATCCTGCGCCCCACCGTGTACGAACCCGTCCGCGCCGGTTCCACCAGGATCGTGGGCCGCAAGTGGGCCTCTCTCCCGGCGGTCTTCTCCACCTTCGTGGTCTCGGCGCTGATGCACGAGCTCATCTTCTTCTACCTGGGACGAGTCCCGCCGACCTGGGAGATCACATGGTTCTTCCTCCTTCACGGCGCGTGCCTGGTGGCGGAGATCGTCGCGAAGAAATCGTTCGCGAGAGGGTGGCGGCTGCCCCGCCTGGTCACGGGACTACTCACCGTCGGGTTCGTGATGGTGACGGGGTTCTGGCTGTTCTTCCCGCAGCTGCTCCGGTGCAGAGGCGACGTCCGGGCGCTTGAGGAGTACGCGGCGGTCGCCGAGTTCGCGAGGAGTAGCCTGTTGGGCTTGACGCGTGCATTCACGGCGACGGCGAAACCTTATAACGCAACGAGCGTCTCGTAAGCCTTCTGGGTTTTTCTTTTTAAAATTTTTTAAATAAGAGTATATTTTGTATTTTTGGGGTCATTAAATCAAGGTAGGATTATCGGACGGTCGATATTGATGGTCCAGTAGATCGAATGGCCCAAAAAAATCCCTTTTTTCAAATTTTTGTGCTTTCGCTTATATTTATTATTTAGAATTGTGTACAATAAATGCCAAACTCGTAAAAGCACAATTGTCTTTGATGAGAATGGAGAAAGACATCTTTTGTTTTATTAATATTATTATTGGGCATCATTTTGGGAAACATTTGACTATATATTAGGGCAAACCCTAGGTGTGTTACTCAGCCTTAATTTTATATTAGGGCAAACCCTAGGTGTGTTACTCAGCCTTAATTTTTAAATAATAATAATAAAATAATATTTACAGGCATGCATTTTAAATTTTTAAATAAATTTATTTATTTTTACATAATTTTAAATTTATATTTTCTTTTTAATCAAACTCAGCAGTTATATAGTTTACTTCGATAAACAAGCAGTAGACTTACACCACTCATTTCGATTTGTGATTGGCTCAATTGGACTCACTAAATAGGTTTATATGAGGTTTGTTTGTGGTCTCATTTACTAGGACTAATTTAGGCTCTCATATATTCCAACAAGTTAAAAGAAAGATTGTTTGGACAATAAGCTTGTTTAATCCTAAATTCCCAATTCCAAACCCTAAATTCAATGATAGGGTTAAGGTGCAAGT
Source organism: Malania oleifera (assembly GCF_029873635.1). Classification (NCBI taxonomy): domain Eukaryota; kingdom Viridiplantae; phylum Streptophyta; class Magnoliopsida; order Santalales; family Ximeniaceae; genus Malania; species Malania oleifera. Next base: position 2,887,301 of record NC_080420.1, read on the forward strand.
CGTAGTCTCCTAGAACAATATTAGCAAGAGTCCCTCTTCACTTTTTGCTTAATAGAACTATAAAAACATTTTACCTTTCACAATGAGATGTCTCAAAAGAATCAAATCATTTGTCAACATGTTGATAACTCGATTTGGTAATGTTGTTCAGTTCGTTTATTTACATAAATGAATAAATTCGAACAAGTTTGGTATGACTCAAGCATGAGCTTGATTAAGAATTTAAATATTTAATAAACAAGATTGAATATGATAAAAGTTAGTTCAATTTAATTTAGTTTGCCTGGGATCCCTCATTCGTAATCCTACCAACTTATGGACTTCTGAATAATTTTAAATAATTTAAATTTACTAAATTATTTCTTTATTGAGAATTTAATATCAATCTAAACTTGTAGATAAAAATAAATAAATAAAAAAGGATGTTTTGAGTGCATTAAGAAAAAAATAGTGAGTTTTTTTCAACTAATAGCATAAATGTGTACAATCAATAGCCATGAAGAGTCCGAATTCTATTTTTTTTTGAAAAATAATATCGGTCGGAGATATTTGAAAGCTATAGATAATTTTTTTGAAAATATATATTGATTTATTAATTTTCAATTAGTTGAATATAGTATTTTAATGTTAAATTCATAAAGATAAAATACATTTATAAGAATAATGAAGAAAAATATTAATTAAAATAACATCTTTTTTTATTAAAAATATAAATATATGTGAATCTTTTTATTATATATATGATTTCTTTCGATACAAATGGTACAAAAAAGTTTACTTAAAAATTACCAGTATGTCGGCAAATATTAAAAGAGCAAGTGAAGAGTTCGAGAAATTGATTTTAAAAATGTTAAATATTAAAAAATATATATATAAAAATTTTCAAAAAAAAAAATCTAAAAAATACAACAAAACATGAAAAATATTATAAAAATGCAAAGGGTATTTAAATAAACTTAAATTTCCTAATATTTTATATTTATGTGGTATGAGTTTGTTGGATGCCAAACAAAAACTAATATAGAAAATTTCCATGTGGAAGCATGCCCATATTTTAATGAACCACCAACAAACTTGTTGATGGTGGACTATTGTTTTGGAATTAAAATAGTTTTTAAAAACTTTTAAAAGTTAAGTGATAAATTTTAATTACATAGAAATTTAAAATAAAAATATAGTTTATCATTACACAACTTAATATACTCGTATTTTTTAAGTATAAAATTATAAAGAGATTGATAATTTTTTTAAAAATGTCATCGATTTTTATATGGCCTAAATATATCAACTTATAAAAGGAAGTTAAATTCAACAATCACTATCAAAGTCAAATCTTCTAATAAGAACAATTAGCTCTAATCCAATAATGAAGGGAGAGATCCACACTGGCACCTTAAATGTCTAGAGTGATCCACGCTAGCGCTTTAAACCTCCGGAGTGATCCACGCCCCCGCGTCATAATGACGTATCACTTCAAGGGTCAAACCTCGCTACTATAAAGAAGGGTAATACAAATAAATCAAGGTAACTGACTCTTAACTCAATCTTACTGTTGTATTCGACCTCTTAGAAGCATTCCTTTACTTAGGCATCGAAGTAACCCCCTGGAGTACATCTCGGGTCCTCCAAACTTGCTTTGTTTTCTTCCTTTTCAGGTCATCCGAAGTCGGAGAGTAACGTCGCAAGTCATCACCATTTTATCCCACAAGAGATTCGAATTAATGTCTTAAGTTCTTTTTTTCGTGAGATAAATTCATATTCAAGGAGGCACATTACATTATATGTTCGGCATGTAAAAACTTTTACTAGAGCATAGCAAACATACTCATAAGAGTTTGGAGAGAGAGATAATAAATTATTTTGGATTGATCCATTTCATGTCAACTCTAATTAGTTATCAAAAGACCTATTTTACAAAGAGAACATCATTTCCCGAGAACCTTGCTGCTTACTTGCTATATGTAGTGATTCGAACCTACAATTAATTTTATATAGCGGAAGACCTCAAATTTATTATACCAGAGTACTAAATAATCTCATTATAACAATATCTCCAATATCAAATTTTATCCATCCTTAGAAATTCTTAAAAATACCAAAAATAACAAATTTAACTTTTAATTCAAACCGCTCTTCCTAATCTCACCCACGCTTCCACTACACTACTCTAATTTCGGTAATGCTCCTCAAGGTATCTGAAATGTATGATAAAAATTGGGGTAAGATACCTCTCAGAAAGTAAGGACTAAATTATTATCAGTGTATGGTTAAAATGAGCTTTAATATAAATATAATTTAATGATCATTTTATTTGAATAAAAATTTTATTTGTAAACTGTAAATCACATATATAAATAAATATTCATACTTTCTTGTAAAACATCATTTATGCCTATTAAAGGTCATAATCACATAAATACTCAAATATGTATAAAAGACTCCATTTTGGCCGATGCATGTCATGTTTAACCCCCATGAACGGGTTATGTGGTCTGAAAACTGGACTTAACTTAGTTGACTAACTAAAATTAAATTAAAACATTGTCTGTAAGATTGATTTGCCTATCACATCCTGGTTCAAAAATAGGTATGTACATCCCTACTCAGGCCAAATCGACTATCCACCGCAAACACTTCCACAATAGGGCGGCTACATTAATATTCCTCTGTAACTACAGTACCGACCATTCACCTCATCCAACCCATCAGGGTTCTTAAAACATATAATTAAAATTTATGCAATATAACAATATAATAATGTAACGCCCTGAACCCTTAAACCCAAGTCCGGCGCGTTATACCTGATAAAATCCCTGATAAATCATGATCCACAACATACGCAGCGGAAAACATAAACAAAATCTTCATATAACATAATACCAAAGTTTACTAATTTCTATCTATAATCCAAAGTATCCATCTAACACCTACATTTCCATATATACATACATCTCTAAAAGCATTTCAGTATTTTTCACAACCATTCCGTTCTCAACGGGCTTAAAATATAAAAACTTAAAACATAAATATTTACATTCCCCCAAAATATATAAACATATACCCTTTCCCTTTATACAATCCTCAGAAGGCTAACAACCCTCGAGCTCTCTAAGCCCGACCTCGAGGATGTCCTGAAAAAAAAAAAAATCATATTCAAGTGAGACACATCTCAGTAAGGAAAGAAATATACATATTAAAACAGTGTATGACCATCATGAGATAAATAGATATCATTTTTATTTCATTAGCAAATCATCATATAACATTAAATCGTTTTCTGAACCTAACCAATCACATGCAAATATTTAACCCACGAGATTACACAAGGATAGGGATGATTACCCACCCATACAAGTAGCACCTATCTACTCTGATACATAGGCAACCCTAAGGTCACAATTAAAACATATCAAAGCACTCACCTTACTCAGCAAGCCCTTAAGTGGTAGATTAATCTCGTACTCACACAGTTCAACAATAGTTTACCGGCAAAGGCCCTAAGGATAGGGAATTCTACCAGCCCATACAAGTAGGTTCCCTCTGCCCTAGTGCGTTATGCAGCTACTGCCACATCTGAAACTACTAGTGCACTCGCCTTACTCAACAAACCCTCAGGCGAAGAGTATGCCTCACCCAATCGTAACATGTTTTACATACATAGATACTTCTAATATCATAATACAACATTCTTTCCATCATTATTCAATCATTCACATTCTTTCATGTTTATAACTTAACATTTCCTTGTGTTTCACTTTAAGTGACTCTTTCCCATTTGTATCATTCACATTTCACATTTCATTTCATTGCATTGTCATTCCTTGTCATTTCATTTCATAACATTTTCATTTCATTCCTTTGTACTACAACCGCTCTTTAGCCCTCATTTGTTAGTCCACATAGAAATGCGCTAGAATCTACTATCCCAGCTTTCAGCTGTTGTACCTTTACATGATTGCATTTAACATACACAAACAACATTGTCCATATCATATTTTATTCTCATTGTTTTACTTACTTAGCCTGCATCTTATACATTTAACATATATTTGCACAGAGTCTCATGTCACACAATTTAACAGTAAAATTCATACATATTCCTATAAAATAGGTCAACCCACATTTAGCATTTAATTACTGAGAATATAATTTTCATTTCTTACATAATTATCCAGAAAATTCTTTTCATTTTCATTCGTTCACTTTTACATATACATAACTATATCGACAATCCTAGGCTCAAAAAACATAAATTTCATGGCTGGCATTTTAAACCTACATAAAAACATATATACATAAATCACACATATTCATTTTTAATTCATGAAAAATCTGATTTAATATATAAATTTCCCCCTTACCTAAACTCTCGAACTACACTGACAGGAATCCCACACTGATGCTCGCGGCGCTCACTCGGACCCTGATTCAAAAATTATAGTTTCATGTAATTAATCATGAATAAAATATTATTTTAATATTTTCTAAGCCCATAAATTTTAAACAAATAAATATACCCTTAAATATAGTCAAATTACCAAAAATTTTAAATTAATTAATTCATTTCCCCAAAATACTACCCATCTAGCCTTTCTTAGGCTCCACACACCTCAAATTAACATTTAAACTAATATTTAATACTCCCACTTAATTTTCTAAATTATGCCTGCGGGGCCCAAAATTACACCCGCGACACTCACTCGAGTCTTGAATCAAAAAACCTAATTCCATTTAAATTATTCGTAAATAAAATATTATTTAAATATTTTCTAGGGTCATAATTTTCAATTAACAGTTATACTCGTAAATTTCACTAATTTGCCAAATTTCTCAAATCTCACTCTCGCTTTGGAGTAGGGTCTAGAAAATCCTAATTTAAAAATTACCTACGTCAAAATGACGACAACGACGACTAGGACCACGTGGTGGTACCCGATCGCCGATTTAAGAGCAGATTTAAAGAAAAATTGAGAAAATGAGGAAAATTTACCTTTCCCCAAGAGCAGTGCCTAAGTCGTTCCCACGACCAATCTGCTCCAGTAGAAATGTCGGCAGCGGAACCAGGAATCCAACGGCACCTTCCGTTTCCCGATCCGCTGCAAATTTACCGAGAAATTGAAAGAAGGAGAGACACGTAGACAGAGTGGCCAGAAAAAATTTCAGAGTGGGGGGCGTGTCTGTTCTGTTCTTCTTCTTTCTTCTTTCTTCTTTTATCTTCTTTTACTTTTAACTTTACAGATGTATATATATAACTTTAATTTATACATATATGTATATATATATATATATATATATATTATTATATAACTAATTACCTATATATATATATATATATATGTATATCTTATTTCAATTAGTTTTTAGTTTTTTTTTTTTTAATCCAATGCAAAAAAATTTTAATTTAATTACTAATTATTTAATTATTTAATTTATCTTAATTTAATTTAATTTCTTAAATTTTAATATTTTTTTCCTTTTTTTTTCCACGCCATTCATTTTATTTATTTATTTGTTATTTTATTTATTTTTATCTTTATTATTTCAATCATTTATTTAATTTTTATCTTTCCTCCTTAAGAAATTTCGAGGACGAAATTTTATTAAGTAATCATCCCTTCATATTACTTAAATTCATTTGCTAACTATCACTATAAAAAGTCAACATACATATCATCATATTAATCATTCAATCATTCATCATTAAATTAAATCATTATTATCTTAAATATACTCTCATACATGCATCCCTGATAGCATCCTCCTCCTCAGCCTAAAGTGTGTACAGTCGAGGTGGACCACCTCTTCCAAGTGGTACTTATTGTTTTCCCCGGTCTTGATTCTGAGCAACTACCATAGGCAATGGTTCTTGACAATCCTTTATGAAATGCCCTGGCTTACCGCACCTGAAGCAATTCGGAGTGTCATACCAGCATTCGCGCCTATGTCTTTTATTACACTTTAGACATACAGAGCCTACTGTTTCCTTCCCTTTCTTCGCAGGTCCTTGACTGGCCTCAAACTGAAAAGCAGATGGTGCAGGTCTCTTCTTATGCTCTGAAGGCTCAGTGCTGCCCTAAATACTCTTCTCCAACACCGATGCCTTATCAACTAATTCTGAAAAATTCTAAACCTGAAACCCCACCACTAGCTCATAAATCCTGTGCCTCAGGCCTTTCTCAAATTTTCTGGCTTTCCTTGCTTCATTTGGGATTAGAAATGGAGCAAAGCGTGACAGTTCTACAAACTTAGCCGCATACTCTACAACTATCATATCCCCCTAGGTTAAACTGGTGAACTTTTCAATCTTTTCTTCTCTGACAGATGAAGGAAAATACCTGTCAAAGAACAGCTCCTTGAATCTCTCCCAGGTAATGTAACGACCTGCTTATTAAATTGATTTTTTTTTTTCATAATAGCAAATAACATACTCTAATACCATAGTATTAACCTAAGCAGCAGAAAGCAAAAATCATACAAAGACAACCATAAACCATTATATACAATACCACATAATACCAGAGTACTACATGTTTCCAAAATATGTGCATGTATTTGTTTCCCAAAAATACCCTCAGCTAGCTAGGGTTTACAAAAACGCTCCCAAAATGATACTCACTCTCTGACAGGGCACTACAGACGCCCCTCTATTTGCGAGCCTGGTCTGCTCGCCTACCTGGATCACCTAAAAAATATTTCAACACTAGGATGAGTCAGCGCTCAATAAGAAGAAATATGTTATTACTAGTGTGTGGCAAATGAAGTACTATATATATATATATATATATCATGAAATCTGTTTCATATAAACATGAATAACTGAGTACAACACAAATAATAAAGTACACCACCCATTTTCCCTATTACTTGACATATCAGTATTATGGTTATAATTCAAAATACTTCTAATGTATACAAGTAGGATCTCCATTTCTGTAAATCAATACGTAAGTAATAGTAACTAAAATTGTTCCCTGTGGCTATCTGTGTCATGACATGCCCCTCATGACGAGGTTGTGCGGCCCGTATGCTGGATTTACCCTAACTGGCCAACCAGGAATAAATCACTGAACTCCGTCAATCGACCTACCCACCTCAACTCATATTTGGATGGGGATTCTAACCTCTTCCAGGGCCTAGGTGGTCGATCGTACCACTTATTATCTAAATAGGTGGTTGCACTCATAAAGTAACATAGTATCTGTAGCAACGGTACCGTGCTCTGTAGTGCCAGTCCAACAGGGTCTGATATCATATAATATTTTTCTATACATATTTATCTGATTTACCATGATTCTAAAGTAATCATAATAACCATAATATTGCAAAACGTACTGAAATCTGAATAATCATAACATGGAACTACATATTCGTAATACTGGAATTCGTATAATCATGGTACTGAGATTCGTATAATCATGGTACCAAAATTCGTAAAATCATGGTACTGAAGTTCACATAATCATAGTACTTAAGTCCGTAAAATCATGGTACTGAAATTCATAAAAATCATGAAACTATAATTCGTAAAACATATCCCCGTACTACATATATATTCACAAGCCACACCATACTTTAATACATAATTTTCGTAAATAAATACACTATATAATATTTAGAATTTTCCTAACATAGCATATTTCTCTTACCTTAACTCTTAAAAGCCCCTACTGTACTCTAGCGGGATACCCGCAGGGCCTCCTATACAACACTCTGAAAACGATATTTGTCAGAACTAAACATCAGTATTTTTCTGCTTACATCATTTCTTATAACTACTAGGAAGTCAAAAACTGGATAAAAGTCCTTACCCTAAATTTGAGACGAAATCCAACTACGTTTCTCTGACGATCCACTCCAGCAGACTTGTGGAGAACTTCGCCTGGAGCGTCATGGTAACCTCAGATCGTCAATCCGGCGACTGGTGGGGCCAGAATGGAAGAGAGAAGGAGAGAGAGAGCGGCGAGAGAAATGAGAAATATCCCGGTTTTCCTCCTTATATACTGCCAGATTCGTCGACGAGACACATCACCTCGTCGACGAGTCTTTCATAAAATTCGTCGACAAAGCCCTATATTCGTCGACAAAATTCAAAGCAGCCAGAAACCTCTCTCAGTATTTTCTCATCAACGAAACCCTGTGTTCGTTAACAAAATTTTGAAGACCTTCGTCAACGAGACCCTATGTTCGTCGACAAAGCTGGGCAAAATCCTAAAATTTTGATTATTTAATATTATCTCCAAAATTCAATTTCACCGACGAAGTCTACGGCCTCTTTTTGTTTCTGTATCTATTTTCTCTCCCTCTTATTATTAAAATGCTATTATTCTTCGGGTCACTACAGGTAAGGGCTATCTTTACGGCCCTCTAATCCTCTAGCAGCTTCGCAGAATGCCACCAGCGTTTCGTCTCTCCTATCCTTTTAAAGGTAGCATAATGAACCTTCTGCTCGTTCATGCAGTCGAGTACAACCATAATCTTCTCTATCTCCTGTACCCAATTTTCCGCAACCATTGGATCAGGTCCTCTTGTAAAGGCTAGAGGGTTCATCCTCAAAAATTCTTTAATGCTGCAGCCCTGACCTGCAGGTGGACAGTTCTGTTCTTTAGGTTCCTTCTTCATCTCTGCCCTAACTTGGCGGACTATACCCCGTAACACCTTAGAGGTATCTATGTCCTCTTCACTGGAAGTATCAGAACCTTCCCTTTCTTCAACCCCTACATTTTCATCTCCAGAATTTATCTTGAAAAAGGACAAAGAAGAAATAAGAATTCCATATCATAACTTCAAACAACATAATCATTAAATTAAATCCAATAAAATCCAAAATCCCCATATAAGGATCAATCTCACGGTTAGGAAACATCACCGTCGATGGATTTACCGTGATTTTCTGAAATCGTCGACTGAATCAGAAAATCACAGATGTCCACCAAGGGATTTCTGCCTCCTAATTATAAGACAAAATCTTATACTTCCCTACACCATACCTACTTCTCAATGCCTAACCTACTCATCTCCTATTTTTTTATCATAACACATTCCTATACTTTAGTATAAATCATTTCCTAAATTCTCAAAATCCCAAAATCATTGCTCTAATACCATAATATAACGCCCCGAACCCTTAAACCCAAGTCCGGCGCATTATACCTAATAAAATCCCTGATAAATCATGATCCATAACATACGCAGCGAAAAACATAAACAAAATCTCCATATAACACAATACCAGAGTTTACTAATTTCTATCTATAATCCAAAGTATCCATCAAACACCTGCATTTCCATATATACATACATCTCCAAAAACATTTTAGTATTTTCACAACCATTCCGTTCTCAACAGGCTTAAAACATAAATATTTACATTCCCCCAAAGTATATAAAAATATACCCTTTCCCTTTATACAATCCTCAGAAGGCTAACAACCCTCAAGCTCTCTAAGCCCGACCTCGAGGATGTCCTGAAAAAAAATAATCATATTCGGGTGAAACACATCTCAGTAAGGAAAGAAACATACATATTAAAACAGCGTGTGGCCATCATGAGATAAATAGATATCATTTTTATTTCATTTGCTAATCATCATATAACATTAAAATCATTTTATGAACGTAAACAATCACATGCAAATATTTAACCCACGAGATTACCCAAGGATAGGGGTGATTACCCGCCCATACAAGTAGCACCCCTCTACTCTGATACTTAGGTAATCCTAAGGTCACAATTAAAACATATCAGAGCACTCACCTTACTCAATAAGCCATCAAGTGGTAGATTAATCTCGTGCTCACATATTTCAACAATAGTTTACAAGTAAAGGCCCTAAGGATAGGGAATTCTACCCGCCCATACAAGTAGGTACCCTCTGCCCTAATGCGTTATGCAGCTACTGCGACATCTGAAACTACTAGTGCACTCGCCTTACTCAGCAAGCCCTCAGGCGAAACCCTCAGGCGAAGAGTATGTCTCGTCCAATCGTAACATGTTTTACATACATAGATACTTCTAATATCATAATACATCATTCTTTCCATCATTATTCAATCATTCACATTCTTTCATGTTCATAACTTAACATTTCCTTGTGTTTCACTTTAAGTGACTCTTTCCCATTTGTATCATTCACATTTCACATTTCATTTCATTGCATTGTCATTCCTTGTCATTTCATTTCATAACATTTTCATTTCATTCCTTTGTACTACAGCCGCTCTTTAGCCCTCATTTGTTAGTCCACATAGAAATGCGCTAGAATCTACTATCCCGGCTTTCAGCTGTTGTACCTTTACATGATTGCATTTAACATACACAAACAACATTGTCCATATCATATTTTATTCTCATTGTTTTACTTACTTAGCCTGCATCTTATACATTTAACATATATTTGCACAGAGTCTCATGCCACACAATTTAATAGTAAAATTCATACATATTCCTGTAAAATAGGTCAACCCACATTTAGCATTTAATTACTGAGAATATAATTTCCATTTCTTACATAATTATCCAGAAAATTCTTTTCACTTTCATTCATTCACTTTCACATATACATAATTATATCGACAATCTTAGGTTCAGAAAACATAAATTTCATGACTGACATTTTAAACCCACATAAATATATATATATATATATATATATATATATATATATATACACATAAATAACACATATTCATTTTTAATTCATGAAAAACTTGATTTAATATATAAATTTTCCCCTTACCTAAATTCTCGAACTATACCGACAAGACTCCCATATCGACAGGAATCCCACACCGATGCCCGCGGCGCTCACTCGGACCCTGATTCAAAAATTATAGTTCTATGTAATTAATCCTGAATAAAATATTATTTTAATATTTTTTAGACCCATAAATTCTAAATAAATAAATGTACCCTTAAATATAACCAAATTACCAAATTTCTCAAATTAATTAATTCATTTTCCCAAAATACTACTCATCTAACTTTCCCTAGGTTCCACACACCTCAAATTAACATTTAAACTAATATTTAACACTCCTACTTAATTTTCTAAATTATGTCTACGGGGCCTAAAATTACACCCGCGGCGCTCAATCGAATTCTGAATCAAAAACCCTAATTTCATTTAAATTATTCTTAAATAAAATACTATTTAAATTTTTCTAGGGTCATAATTTTCAATTAACAGTTATACCTGCAAATTTCACTAATTTGTCAAATTTCTTAAATCTCACTCTCGCTTTGGAGTAGGGCCTAAAAAACCTCAATTGAAAAATTACCTAAATCAAAATGATGACAACGATGACTAAGACCACATGATGGTACCCGATTGCCGATTTAAGAGCAGATTTAAAGCAAAATTAAGAAAATGAGAAAAAATTATCTTTCCCCAAGAGCAGCGCCTAAGTCATTTCCACGACCAATCTGCTCTAGTAGAAATGTCGACAATGGAACCTGAAATCCAACTGCACCTTCCATTTCCCGATCTGCTGCAAATTCGCCGACAAATTGAGAGAAGGAGAGAGACACAGACGGAGTGGCCAGAAGAAATTTCAAGGGGGGGGCGTGTCTGTTCTGTTCTTCTTCTTTCTTCTTTTACTTTTAACTTTACAAATGTATATATATAATTTTAATTTATACATATATGTGTATATATATATATATATATATATATAAATATTATATAACTAATTACCTATATATATATATATATATATGTATATCTTATTTCAATTAGTTTTAAGTTTTTTTTTTAATCCAATGCAATAAAATTTTAATTTAATTACTAATTATTTAATTTGTCTTAATTTAATTTAATTTCTTAAATTTTAATTTTTTTTTCCACGCCATTCATTTTATTTATTTATTTGTTATTTTATCTATTTTTATCTTTATTATTTCAATCATTTTAATTTTTTGGGTCTTTACACATAATTTCATTATTTTCCCAACGTAAAATTTGTGATAAATCTCATTATTATTCACAATCAAACACGTAATAAATATAATCTCGTAAAATTCACAATAAAACACGTAATAAATATAACTTCGAAAAATTTCAAGTGTGCTCAATTATGCTAAAAAATAAAATAAACCCATATCACATGATTTGTATAATAATTATAATCTCATAAATTACCTAAGAAATTCTTATAAATATATATATACTCAGTAAATTTAAATAAAAACGCTTGTATGATTAATTTCACCTATTTAATTTAATTCCAATATATTCCCAAAAAAATCGAATATGATCAAATTCTCATAGTATAATTTAATTTCAATATATTTTCAAAAACTCAATATGATCAAATCCTCACTGTATAATTTAATTCCAATATATTCCAAAAAATCCAATATGATCAAATCTCTGCAGTATAATTTAATTTCAATATATTTCCAAAAATCTGATATGATCAAATCTTCATAGTATAATCTAGTCCAAATATAAATAAATGAATTCATTTAATCAATTTAAATGAAGAATTTATTTAAAATAAATCCTGACATAATCTAATCCACTAAAACTTGTTTTCCAAAATTTGTCAATCCATTCCATTTCTATCCTAAAAGCAATAATGAGCGGAGGTACTCTTCCATCCATCAATCTTAACTTGCTCACTTTGTTTGGCTTGCCTTGTTAAAAATGACTATTGATTTATTGAGGAAATTAATTTGAGCCTGTGTATTTGAATTTGGAGGATTCAAATACAAATTCCTTGCTTGGATAACACTTGGGTAGGTGTAATTTAATTTGAGTGAAAAATTGAGAGGGAGAGAGATAGAGGAGGAAATGAGATGAGATAAGGCTTGAGAGGAGGGAGAAGAGAGATCAATGCTTCCAAGCATCCTGATCTTTTAATATATATATTATATTATATTATATTATTAATTAATTAATTAAAAAAAATTGGATCGTTACACTATATCCTTGGATCCTTACACGGCTCAACTCGTTCTTCGAGCCCTACTTCCCCCTTCCCCTTCTCCCCGTTCTACCATCCAAAACAGGTCTTCTGGAGCATAGCCAAGTCCCGATCAATAATGGTTTTTCCTAATGTGGGACTCTAAGCGAATGATTTAATTAGGAATCCTTAATATTTTGTTTAATTTTTATTTTTATTTAAAGTTAATTTTTCTAAGTACACCAAGTAATTTTAGCTACACTGCATGTGCACTCCACCCACCAAACACGTGAATTCCATGAAACTAACAGTGATGGAGAGAGAGAGAGAGAGAGAGAGAGAGAGAGAGAGAGAGAGAGAGAGAGAGAGAGAGAGTAACTATAAATAATGTGTGCAAGCGCATAGACTTTATTGTGTGCAGGGGTACTGAATATTGACACGGTAGCTAGTAACTATAAATAATGTTAACATTATTATATTAAAAAAAAATTGATAGGCAAGCACCTCAGTGGCCTTAATGAAAAGCCGCCCTGATCCCGATATTCCTTCACATGACATATCTTAAGAAATTACGTTGCACTATTAAAAATTTTAATAAAAGAAATAATTTAAAATTAATAAGATATTTGCGAAATCTTAATGCTTTTTATATATAAATGATATCCAAAATTCCACGATAGTTGTTCTATTATTGCACTAAATAATATTTGTGATAAATTTTAAAATTATGAATTTTACTTTCAATGCCTCATAAGTGGGTTTTAACAATATAAGATACTTTTTACAAAACTTCTACTCTAAAAAAACCCTTAGTGTTAGGGTTTCCCTTTTCTAGCACTAAGCCCCTACTTCGAACTCGAAAAATATTAGGAAAGAAAAAGAAAATATTAAGGAATTCACGTTTTCATGTTTGGTTATCAAGAAAAAAAAAATACACCAAATTCATGAATAAAATTTTGATTTTACACATTATTAATATTTAATTTTTCTCAATTTTTAATTATGCAAAAAAATATTTATTTTTAATAGAATTTAATATAGAAGGAAAATATAATAGAAAATGAATTTTCCCCCTATTTTTCTTTCTCTTACTTTTTCCAAGTGAAAAAAAAAAAATTCGTAATCCAAACAGACCCTAAAACAAGAGAAATATAATAATAAGTATATAGAGGAAGAAGAAACAATCTTCCAAATTCTTGCTTTAGGATAATATTGTAATGGTATTGCCCATGTTAGGTGAAAGTCGTAAGTCGTGCACATAGCCCGAAAATGAGTTAAATTAAAATAATAGGGTATTAAGTATTTTTATTATTTTAGTTAACAAGTATTAATTCCGTTACGCCTTTGATAACGTACAGGTGTAAATATTATTTTAAAAGGTTTAAGAGTGCGTTTATAATAATGGTATAATTAAGATTTTAAATATATTATTCCTAAATAGAAAATAGAAATTAGATGTGCCAAAACATGAACAAATAAATAAGTTAGTTGTGGATTAAAAAATAATAATTAGAAAAGCGTGCAGCACGAGCTAAGCAAGCACTAGTTAAAGAAAAAATAAAAAATAAAAATAAATAAATAAAATCATGACTCTGCGCTCCTACTTTAAAGATGAAATAATAAAAATAATAACATTGGGGTATGACTTTTACAAAAATTGATTAGGATTGATGTAATATAATCATAATATATAATCATGTCCAAATGACTCTTGAAACTCTTACCAATCATTAAAGAAATATTTAAACTCCTTTCTTTTTTCATTTACACTCGAGTTGGAACTTGAAAAATTTTAAAGGAAGAAAAGAGAAATACAAATGAATATATTTTTTTTATGTTTGATTATCAAAGAAAATATGAAAAAAAATGAAAATATTTCAAATTAATGAATAGAAATATGATTTTGGACACTATTTACATTCAATTTTTCTTAACTTTTAATGACATTAAAATAAATTTCCATTTTTAGTAGTATTTGATATGGAGGGAAAATATCGTGAAAATTAATTTCTGCTTTATTTTCATTTCCTTTCCTTTTTCCTGTTAAAATCCTTGATCGAAACAGATTCTTAATTAACTACACGTACGGAGGAACCACATAGTATCAGTCATCAAAGTAATAGGGAAAGTACAACATCTCAAGTGCATGTAGCCGAGGAATTTATGTCCTTTTATAAGAGTCTCTTGGGGCATAGTTGGAGACGAGGTCATACTTGCTGATAAAGAATTCTACAGGCATGGGAAGTTACTCAAACAACTTAATCATACTGTTATAGCCCTAATTCCCAAATCTACTCATGCATCTTTAGTTCATGACTACAAACCGTTGTAATGTGATTTTCAAATTTATATCCAAAATCCTAGCTAGCAGAATTAATCCATGTCTTGATCATATTGTTAACCTTGCTCAATCTGCCTTTGTAAAACAAAGATGCATGGTAGATAATATCTATCTTCTCCAAGAGTTAGTTAGGAAGTATGCCAGGAAGAGGATCACGCCTAGATGCATGTTCAAAATAGATCTAAAGAAAGCTTATAATTCAATCTCTTGGAAATTTATAAAAGAGATGCTTGAACAATTAAATTTTCTGAGGAAAATGATTGATTGGATAGTGCAATATGTGACTTCTACTTCTTTCTCTATTGCTCTAAATGTTGTGTCGAGCACCCCACTTGTGTCAAACACCAATACTACAACTACTGCTATTGAATATATAAGAAATTAAAGTAATGCAAAAACTAATAATAAAATAGTAAAAAGAACAAGACAAGAAATTTACGAGGTTCGGTATAGAATTACCTATGTCCTCGGGTGCTGATGATCAATCCACTACTTCTTGACAAAGTACAACTTTTGAGGTGTGTTTTTACAAATAAAGAGTTGAGCTTTTTATATAGTTTCAACCTCAAGTCTAAAAAACACTTATCTCCAATATGGGACAAATAATATAAAAAATTCAAAATAACCTTTTATACTATTGTGAAACTATTCTACCAATATGGGACAAAAAACAACAAATCTCCACCTTGACGATAAATTCAACAAATTTTTCAATCACCAACATTTTCTGGAGTTCCACATCATTGGCGCCTTCCAAAAATATCCAGACTTGCAGGATATTAATCAAGCCCAAACAATGTTTAAACTTGATTGTTGTCACAATCTTGGTCAACATATCTGCGGGATTTTCAGTTGTAGCAATCTTCTAAAGAAGTATCTTGCCTCCATCAATAATACCCCGCATAAAATGAAATCGAACGTCAATGTGTTTCGTTCGTGCATGGTAGACTTGGTTCTTTGCCAAATGAATAGCACTCTGACTATCACAGAATACAATAATGTGCTTCTAAACAACTCCCAAATTTTCAAGTAAACCCTGCAACCAAATAGCTTCCTTAACAGCCTCTGAAGCTGTCATGTACTTTGCTTCTGTTGTAGGCAAGGCAATGGTAAACTGTAAGGTAGACCTCCAACTCACTGAACCATTAGCAAATGTAAAAACATATCCAGTAGTTGATCGACATTTATCCAAATCATCTGTAAAATCAGAATCCACATATCCAACAACACGTTGATCAATAGTATTATTTTTCTCAAATACTATACCAACATCAATCGTATTCATAATATATCTCAAAATCCATTTCACAGCTTGCCAATGTCCTTTACCCGGATCATGCATATATGTGCTCACCATACTAACAGCTTGTGAAATATCAAGTCTAGTACAAACCATTACATACATCAGACTACCAACAGCACTTGCATAAGGAACCTATGACCTATACTTACGTTCCTTATCTGATTTAGGAGATAAAGCTGTACTAAGTTTGAAATGAGGAGCAAGAGGAGTGTTTACTGGTTTTGACTACTCAGACATGCCAAAACTCTGTACTACTTTCTTCAAATACTATTTCTGAGACAAACTAACTCTTCCTCTCATTCTGTCTCTACGTATCTCCATGCCAAGTATCTTCTTTACTTTACCAAGATCTTTCATCTCTCAAACTCTTGATTTAATTGACTTTTCAACTTGTTGATTTCTTCCTTATTCTTTGAAGCTATCAACATATCATCAACATACAAGAGTAAATATATAAAAGATCCATTTTGTAGTCTGCGAAAATAAACACAATGATTATGTTTATTTCTGATGTACTTCTGACCCATCATAAACTGATGAAATCATTTGTACCACTGTTTTGGAAAATGTTTTAAACCATACAACGATTTACCAAGTTCACATACCCAATTTTATTTTCCAGCAACTTAAAATCCATCTGACTGAGTCATATAGATTTCCTCTTCCAAATTACCATGTAAAAATGCAGTTTTTACATCGAGTTGAACTAGTTCAAGATCAAATTGTGCTACCAAAGCCAACAAAATTTGAATGGAAGAATGTTTAACAACTGGAGAAAATACCTCATTTTAATCAATGTCTTCCTTCTATGTGTAGCCCTTAGCTACCAAGATAGCTTTGAAGCGAACATTATTTGCATCTGGAAATCCTTCTTTCTTTACATAAACTCATTTGCAACCAATTGCTTTCTTACCCTTGGGCAGCTGGGCTAGCTCCCAAGTCTAATTCTGATGAAGAGACTGCATTTCTTCATCCATTGCTCTTTTCCACTTGTCTGATTTAGAGTTCCTCATTGCTTCTTTAAAAGTGTAAGAAACATTATCATCCACAACTGGAAGTGCATAGGCCACCATATCAGTATAACGAGCAGGTTTTCGAATTTCTCGTCTTGGCCTCTAAGAAACAATTGATTCTTGTTGCTGTGAAGATTCTCGAATTGAAATCTCCTCTTCTTGTACACTATTCCCCACCGTAACTGGAGAGTTACCTTGTGTAGTCTCATTTCTCACTGGGTTTCCCAAAATTGTCTCAACCTCCACCTGTTGTTGAGTACCACTGGTCTTCTCTTCAACTCGTGACTCCTTGCGTATTGTTTTCTTTATCATCGCAAGTTCATCAAAAGTTACATCTCTACTTAAAATCATTTTTTTCGTCTCTAGACACCAAAGACGGTATCCTTTGACTCATGCGCTTATCCCCAAAAATATTGCTTTCTTGACTCTTGGATCCAACTTAGATTCTTTAACATGATAATAAGTCATAGTACCAAATACATGTAAAAAATCATAATCACTAGCAGGCTTTCCATACCATACCTCATAAGGTGTTTTTCCTCCTATTGCAGATTATGGTAGACGATTGATGAGATGACACGCATATTTAACAGTCTCAGCACAAAACCTTTTGTTTAATCCAGCATTAGACAACATACATCAAACTTTCTCCGGCAATGTCCGATTCATACGCTCTGCCACCCCATTCTGCTGTGGTGTATTTTGAACTGTGAAGTGTCGAGCAATACCTTCATCCTGACATACCTTCATAAATAGGTCACTCATGTATTCACCACCATTATTTGATCTGAGCCGTTTAATCTTTTTGCCAGTTTGAGTTTCAACTAATTTTTTCCACTTAAGGAAAATATCACACACTTCATTTTTATGCTTCATAGAATACACCCAAACTCTTCTAGAAAAATCATCAACAAAAGTGACAAAATAATGCATACCACCCAACGAAGCTGTTTTTGTGGGCCCCCATACATCTGTATGGATGTAGTCTAAAATACCTTCAGTCTGGTGGATTGCTGTGCCAAATTTCACTCTAGTTTGTTTTCCCAGAATGCAATGCTCATAAAATTCAAGTTTGCACACCTTTGCACCTTTTAACAAACCTCGCTTAGCTAATTGTTGTAAAGATTTTTCTCCTGCATGTGTTAATTGCATATGCCATAACCTGGTTGTATCTTAACCTGCATTTTTCTCAGAAACAACAGCTGCTGATCCAATAACTGTACTACCTTGTAAATAATACAAGTTTTTTTTCCTTATTCCTTTCATCACCACCAGCGCACCTGATTTAATCTTTAAGGTTCTATCTTTCAAAGTGATAGTGAACCCTTTAGATTCTAAGGCACCCAATGAAATTAGATTCTTCTTTAGGCTTGGAACATACCTAACATCAATCAAGGTCTTAATAGTTCCATCTTGACATTTCAACTGTATTGATCCTATTCCAGTTGTTTTACAAGTATTATTATTTCGCATAAAAACAACCCCACCAAATAATTCTTCAAAATTAGAAAATCATTCCCTATTGGGACACATGTGATAGGAACAACCAGAATCTAAAATCCACACACCAAAATAATGTGACGAAGATGTTCCAACAAGAGAAAAATTTAACTCACTTCCATCATCATTGGCTATATTGGCATTAGAATGTGCTTTGCCCTTATTCTTCTGTTGTAATTTAGAGCAATCTTTCTTCCAATGCCCTCTCTCACAACAAAAGGCAAATTCATCTTTAGTAGGTCTCCCACGAGATTTACTCCTCCCATGAGATTTACTCTTCCTTCCAGGCATACGACTCTGAGAACGTCCCCTTATTATTAATGCTTCTGTTGTTTCCTTATGGGCCCTCTGATCCTTCTTTCTGCATTCAGTACTAATCAATGCAGTATAAACAGCATCATTAGTAACTTTATCTTTCCCTTACAATAAAGTGGTGGTCAAATGTTCATACTCATCAGGGAGAGAATTTAGTAACAATATGGTTTTATCCTCATCTTTCACCTTTTCATCCAAATTTAACAAATCGGCCAAAATTTTATTGAAAGCATTTATGTGGCCATTAATCGAAATACATGGTTGATACTGAAAGCGAAACAATTTCTTTTTCAAATAGAGCCGATTTCCATACTTTTGGTCATAAATGTATCTTCCAATGTCTTCCACAATTTCTTTGCTCCCTCATAACACAATATTTCTAATTTTTGGCGAGACACAGACGAATCGTACCACATGCCTGATGATTGATCTTTTCCCAATCTCTGTCACCCATATCTACTGGTTTATCATCCAAAGCAATATCTAGTTCTTGTTGATACAAGATGTCCATCACCTCACATTGCCACATACCAAAATTATTGTTACCATCAAATTTCTCCACCTCACACCGAGCATTAGCTATCGTCTTCGATGATGATGTCAAAGTCGAAGGGGTTGGAGTTCGTGTGGATAGAGTTTCTTCTACTACTGCACTAGTTTCTGTCATTTTCTATATATTCAATAGCAACCAACAAAGCAAAAGGCCTATGATGAATAGTACGTACCAACTGTGTCTACTCTGTTTTATCCTATGAAATTCCACTTTGACCAGGCCGACCTCCAAGGAGCGATTGAGCCGCAATGGTCTCTGAGCACTCGCTTGACAAGGTCTTTCTTAGGGATCAAACGTGGAATCGAGGATCCTAACAAAGAAACACCTCCATATCAACACTATTCAACCTAGCTCTGATACCAATTGTTGTGTTGGGCACACCACTTATGCCAAACACCAATACTACAACTATTGCTATTGAATATATAAGAAATTAAAGTAATGCAGAAACTAATAATAAAACAGTAAAAAGAACAAGCCAAGAAATTACGAGGTTCAGTATAGAATTACCTACGTCCTTGGGTGCCGATGATCAATCCACTACTTCTTGACAAAGTACAACTTTTGAGGTGTGTTTTACAAATGAAGAGTTGAGCTCTTTATATAGCTTCAACCTCAAGTCTAAAAAACACTTCTCTCCAATGTGGGACAAATAATATAAAAAATTCAAAACAACCTTTTGTACTATTGTGGAACTATTCTACCAATGTGGGACAAAAAACAACACTAAATGGGTGTTATTATGGTTTTTTTGAAGGAAAGAATGGGCTCAGACAAGGGGACCCCCTCTCCCCTATCATATTTTTGATTTGCATGGAATATTTGTCAAGATTGTTAAAGTCCCTTGAAGAAGAACCTAATTTTCATTACCACCCAAAATGCAATGAATTGAAATCAATCACTTAGCCTTTGCTAATGATCTGATTTTATTTGCTAGGGGGGATGTTCCATCAGTTAAACGGATTATGGATCGTTTGGAGAAACTTTCAGATTTTTCAGGTTTAGAGGCTAACAAGAACAAATTGAACATTTTTATTGTGGGAATCAGAGATAATGACCTTAGTGACATCATGAGTATTACTGGTTTTGCTGTTGGAGAGTTTCCCTTCCGTTATTTGGGTATCCCTTTTGCTTCAACCAGACTAAATTCCATACACTATTCTCCTTTGATAAATAAGATTTCCAGTCTTATTGGTTCATGCCCGAAGCAAACCATCTCTTACGCAGGAAAACTTGAACTAATTAACTCAGTTATACATGGTATTGATTGCTTTTAGCTCTCCATTTTTCCCATTCCAAGCTTTGTTAGAGATTATATTATAAAGCTGTGTAGAGTGTTTTTGTGGGGTTGATAGAAGGAAACCCCTTGTGGCTTGGAAGGACGTTTGGTTACCAAAAGAAGAAGGGGATTTGGGTGTTTTTTATCTTAAAGTTTAGAATATAGCCCCACTAACAAAAGCCTTATGGAACATCCATGAAAAAAAGGATTCTTTATAGGCAAAATGGGTTAACCATTATTATATGAGAAGTAATAGCGTTTAGGAGACTTCATCAAAGCAAAAAGACTCGCCTTTGTTTAGGATGATTATTGAAATTAAAAATAGCATTCTCCAACATTGCAGAGACTATAGTGAAGTAGATAATCAGCTAAGGCAATGGGTGTTAAATGATCATCTAGTATGTTATAGTGAAGCAGACAATCAGCTAAGGCAATGGGTGTTAAATGATCATCTGGTATGTTCGAAAGTATATCACTTCTAGAGAAGGAAAGGAAATAAGATGCCCTGGTACAATGTGATTTGGATGAATGTGAAGAGGCCTACTGCATAATAGCCCTAAGTCTAGCTGTTGTGCATACTGATAACCAAAAAAAAAAAACAATCTTGCATACCCCGTGTTAAACAAAAATTTGATATTTCAAACCCTGATCATAATAAAAATTCGATCTTGCTAATCCTAATTACGTTATTAGGATCATACCTCCAAGATCTCTCTGGTTGATCTCGAATTTGCAAGCATAAAAAAAACTCACAAATCTGCAAGCACGAAGAGAAACTCGCAGATTTGCGAGATTGAAGAAGAACTCTTGATGACGATCAGGGATCTCCTATAGTATTCCTCAAACACGCCTTGCCCCTCAGAGAGTGGGCTGGTCAGCGACGGCTAGGGTTTGCTTCTCACGAAGACGTCTGCCTCTGTGTTTGCGTTTTCATCTAACCTTTGTCGCTGAATGGAGTGCATGTATATAGGCTACAGCAGGGACCTCTGGGCAAATATGATTAGGGCTTCCAACATAATTAATAATTCTTAATCCGACCCAGATTAATCCTTAATTACAATTCATACCACTAAAGAATTATAATTGCACTCCATGTCATATTCGAAATTAAATTTCGAGCTCCTATTATTAAATGCTTATTTGTCAACCCATGTAAAGATTACAAATACCCGTCAATTGAATTAAATTACTGATAATTTAATTAATTGACATATTATTTCCCTGAGACCTTCCACTTATTTGATGTGTCAAATTCAAAATCCACTTGCAGGGTTTGACACAATCAAAACTTATAAGCTTCCTCAAGCGGGTATCATCATTCTCAATACCGAGACATGGATTCCATCAATAATTAATGTTCACCATGCACATAATATCATTACCCAACTCACTAAGTTTATTAACTCATAAAGAATCTCTCTTCAATGAATCAAAGTAATAAACACTACATGCACATGTCCAATAATCATATCAAGATTAAGAGCATAAACACTCATAATAATCATGAGGTGATAACTATTTTATATAGTCAGTATAAAAACAATTACCCCAAGATGGTCGTGTTCAATACACACAAAGTGTACTAGCACAAGGAGTTGGAACTATACCATTCCCCATAGTCAAGACAGACCTATTAAAACCTTGTGTTACGGTCCTATCAATGGTGTGTCCAATTCCATTTATATTCTATAAGAACTGATGATCTAATCTTCTATATGTAAGTCGTACTCTACACACTAGATTACCTACTATATAGAATAGAAGACACACATACATAATCATTAAATAGATAATGTCAGACAAACATTGCTCACAAACATTCTCATTAAAATGAAATAACAGAAGTTATTAATAAACAATAAAACTAATTACATAAAATATGTCTTTCAGTATAAATCTCTAACAGAATGCATGTACTCCTAAGCATTCTTTTATCCTTTGGTTATGTGCAAAAGGTAAACTGGTCACATGTGACAATATTTTTTTACAAGGGATTGATTAATCATGCTATTTTTGCAGCACTGTTGAGGAGACAATAGACCACCTTTTCTTTAAATGCCCGGTTACAGGAGCAATCTAGAGACACTCGAGGAATTGGTTAGGTCTCACAAGATCCCCAACAACACTAAAGGCTGCTCTCAAATGGGACCTAAGATCCCCAATAACACTAAAGGCTGCTCTCAAATGGCTCCACAAGGAAGCAAGGGGAAGTGCAGACAGTCGCCAAAAAAGTATGTCTGGCTGCCACTGTTTATTACATATGGCACCTTAGGAATAAGAGGAAGTTTGATGGGAAGATTACTCCTCGAGATGCTATGATAAAGGTGATAAAATGCCATACATACAGAACAGTGTTTGATAGGTTTCCCATGTTTGCAAAATCGTGGGAACCTTGAGTTTTGGAAGAAATCTAATTATGTTTGATTAAATTCTAAATTTTTGCTATGGCTACTTGACTGGGGTATGTAGGTTTTGTTATAGGAAGCTTGAGATTCTTTGAAAATGGCCTTGCAGCCTATGAAACTTCTTATTTGCTGCTTTTACTTCTAGGGTTTTCCAATTGTGCTCTGCCCCCTGCAACTCAGTTTTGAAATTTGCAACTCTGGCTTTCCTTTCAGAGCTGTTTTGCGGATTCTTTCCCTGGTCCTTATCAGTTGATTCTGGTGCTGAAGCTGGTCTGTTTCCAGCTACTGTTGATTGTTTGCAGTTTATTTGTGTTGCGTCCTTGATGGCTTTCCCTCCTGTGCTGGTTCTATTCAACATGGTTCTTTCCGGTGGAGGTTTGGTTTTATTTTAGTTTTGATGGCTTTTGCCCTAGGGATGCCCAGGTTGAGTGTATTTAGTTTTCTTTTTCTTTTTTTTTGTTGATTGGGAGACTATGTCTCCCTCCTCTCTCCGGTATGCCCAGAGTTTTTGTTCACATTTTTTGGTCAATATAATTTATTATTTATTGATAAAAATAAAATAAAATATAAATATTTTTTTACAAATTTCCAAGCAAGTAATTGAAGTGAAAATATATTCACGAACACTAGTAATCATTATTTCAAATAATACCATTTCTCAGGAAAACAAAAGTCAAAAAAAAAAAAAATCTTCCTATCATAATATCATGTGATTACAATTAATTTGTCCTATTTTATTTTCTATATTTTACTTGAAAGTCCAAAATCGTTCATTCTCGTAGCCGTTAAGAGTGAGAATAAAGAAATTTTTAATTAAAAATGTTGACTTTTTGAGTCCTATCCCGTTTTACTAATGACAAATCATAAACATTTCATTTGTGTGTTTAGTCTATGAACGGCTTTATTTTTCAAAAGGCACAAATAGTAAATGCAATATGGAAACCATGAGGCCCTCAAAGTACACATCATGTAACCCATTCCATGGCAAATTGAAGAGTAAAGAGTGAAGACACGATAATTGTTCAATTGTAATGTACTTAGATTAAATTGTATGTGCATGTCTTATTTGATTTGATATGAAACTCGATAACGACCACAGATTGATCCTAAGAACTCAAACTTTTCATAGAAAACCTTTTACTTAAAAAATTAAAATTTAAACAAAAGGTTTGAAGTGGTTTTGAAGTTAAAACAGGACTAAAACTCAATTTTCTTAAAGGGTCAGTCGACTGGTTCATAAGCTCGGTTGACCGGCATTCATGTGAGGATGATCTGGCAAATCGGATCATTAGCCTGGCAAACCGAACCGCGCTAAAAGGGAAATCGCCCTTGGGTCGGTCGACTGGACCTCGGGTCAGTAGATCGAAACTCTCGGGTTAAGGTTATTTTGAGTAGAAAATGGCTATAAAATTCAAAATATATTATTATTATTATTATATTTCCCATACGGTGCTTTCTTACTTTTAGCTATAAATACTAAGCCCAAAACACTTGGAGACACTTTTTGATCTATCATTAAATACTCTTGAGATATTTGAGCATTCATCACACTTTATTTGCAAGAATTAAAAGTTCTCTCACTTCATTTATTTTGCAAAAATCATTTTGAGAAAAAAACCTTAACTTCTCCTACTCTTGTTTTTGAAAATCATTTTTGGAGAAATCATTTATTACTCTTAAATCTTTGAAACATTTATTGTACATTTATTTTCACATCAAAGATCAACTACTCTCATCTACTCTCATTTATTGCAAAAATATTTTGAGAGAAACACCCAAACTCTATTGAGTTTCAATCTTATCTTGTGAAAGTGCATCGAGTTTTTCATTATACTAACTACCTTTTGAAAAAGCATTTCATTGTACACAAAATATTTATTCTCAGTTGTATTTTTTTCGATTCGAGTTTTGAACTGTGTCAAGCGAGAGCATATCGCTTGGAGAGGTCACTCCGCTTATAAGGAGTGTTGTAACGAGTATTTCCGCCCGATTGAAGGAGTGTTGTATGAGGTGACTTAGCCTTGGTTGAAGAAGTGTTTAGTGGAAATCCTCTAGTAGTTGTCTTGAGGTGAGGACGTAAGCGGGAATAGCCGAACCTCATAAAAATCTTGGTGTTTGTTTTCTCTATCCCTACTCTTATTTAATTTTCCGCATTCGTATGTTTAAATACTTATAGTCTTGTGATTGTTTAATTAACTCTAAACTTGAAAATGGTTGTGTTTTAAAAATAGCGTAAAAAGTTGACCTAAATTTTTAAAATATCTAATTCACCCTTCCTCTTGGGATTACACAAAAAATCACCAGAGACAATCCTTTAATTTATTAAAAATTCCTTTTTATTTTTTAGTTTTTTTATTTTATAATTTTAATATGAATAGATATCACTATTGAGTTGTATGCAAGTCTCATCTCTGCTCTCATGTCGTTTACTATTTTCATTTCATTCACAAATTAAACATGATTCTAAAAAAGAAAAAATATTTTTTCATAAATGAAAAATATGGTCTTGTCATTTTTCACGATTAAACTTATACACAAACCTAAAAGAGAAAAGAAGAGAAAAGAAAAGAAAAGAAAAGAAGCTTTAAAGAAAAGCAATATAATGATATATAGAGATAGGCATATGTGAAACTCACTCCCTTTTAAAAAGCATGTGGATGTTTTTGGGGACAACCTTTCTCAATGTCATACCCTCCTCTTCCCAAAGCTCATAAAAGTTGCTTGTCATTTATTTGTGAATTTCTCATGTTTATTTCTAAAAAAATTTATGTTGAAAACCAACTAAAAATATTTCTCATGAGATAGTCATTTCATTTTCGAAAATCAAATTCTTGCAATATATGATCTCAAAGTATGTAATCTTAAATTCTATTAATCAAACACCTCCATATTAATGATATTTGAATCTTCAATTTTCAACAAAGTAAATACGCTTCTCTTCTTTCGTTAGTAAACATTTTTATTTTAATCATTATAATTTTTTTTTGTTTCCTAATATACTGATTAAACATTCTAAATCGTTACAATTTAAGAGATTTTTTGAGCTAAATCAGCTCTCATTAAATACTCACACTATAACATTTTAATTATAAAAGTCCATTTAGCTATGAAAAACATTTCTTACCATTCATTTTTTAGCTTTTGAAAGAATTATAAAAATTTTAACTCATTTTGTTTTTTAGTTTTTTAAGATTCATATGATATATATATATATATATATATATATATATATATATATATAAAAGAAATAAAGAGCTTATTTAAATGTACAAAATAATTTTATTATTTTTATATTTAAATTTCAAAAATAATTAGAAAAAATTAATTTTTTACAATTTTTTTAAAATTATATAAGATAATATTTGGAATCGTTAATTTTGAAACTTGAATTTAAACTTATGCACATGTTTAAAAAAATCACTATATAATCAAAATATATTAAAGTCCACCCTTCCATATGCAAAGTAAGAATTAAAAATTTAGAAAAATAATTAAAAATATTTTTTAATATTTTCCTTTATAAATTGAAAAACTAAAAATTAAGACTGCATTTTTATAATTATTTAAAAAAATAAAAAATATAAGATAAAACTATTTTCATAAGCAAACAGTGCCAAAACAATATGTTCTTGTGCATTTATTTTATACAAATATTGTAAAAAAAAAAATTCAAAAAAATCAACTAATTTTTTTATATTTTTTAAAATTAAAATAAAAACAAAAAAAAAATTCACAGCTAAACAAGCTTAAACTTTTTCCTTTTTGGGCAAAATTCAAGACTACCATATTCTATTAAATAGGCAACGCACAAAATGATATTACATAATAAAACAAGAGGTGGGTCTATTTTAAATGTTCAACAGACATTATTAAAGCTTTTGATATTAACTACACGTTCGATACGTAAGAATGAATAGAATCAAAGGGAGTAGAATCAAATTTTATCATTCGATTTTGTCATGCCTAGTCAAATTTTTATTATACTCTTTTCCTACTCTCATTCTATCCTCCAGCCAATCATAACATAGGAAAAACATGGAATATAACATAGTTTACAAACTTGGGAAGGGACTACACAATAAAACCTGGGAGACTTATGGTGCCTCCTTTCAGCCCTTTGAACCATTAGGAACAGGAAATTTTTAATGATTCTGAAAAATACAAGCTCAAAACCTTATAATACTGTTTGGACCCACAATTTTATTTGAGAAAAAAAAATGAGAAGAAAAAAAAAATTTATTTTTCATTGTTCTTTTCCTTTACATAAAAAACAATTAAAGATGATAGTTTGTTCAAATATGAAAAAAAAAAAATTTATAGAAATGCTACTGATGTGCAAAATTAAAATTTTATTCATTAATTCTTTATGACCTCTTATATTTTATTCTATTTTTTATTTTTTCTCCACAACCAAACATGAAAAGGTAAATTTCTTTCTATTTTCTTCCCATCAAACTATATGCAGACGATATAAGTGGCACAATTAGGTGTTATCAGTGAAATGTGAACCTCATTATCCAG
Organism: Malania oleifera; assembly: GCF_029873635.1. Taxonomy (NCBI): domain Eukaryota; kingdom Viridiplantae; phylum Streptophyta; class Magnoliopsida; order Santalales; family Ximeniaceae; genus Malania; species Malania oleifera. Next base: position 2,915,434 of record NC_080420.1, read on the forward strand.
TGTCCAGAGAGCATAACAGTCTGATATTTGATATTTCAGTTACCCCCAAAAAACAAAACAAATGAAAAATTCACTTTAATGAAGATACCAAACAAATGAACTTCAAACAATTTATAACACTACCACACTGGTCAAAAATTATATTGGTGAAAAATTCAATTGAATTCTTCTCAAACAGCATAACTACAACTACATCTTAAGTGCTTTCAATCTGAAATATTGTACATAATCATCGGTTGGGAAGTTTCCAGCCCTAAATTGACAACAATTGGAACCATCAAAGGTATACAATGCTTAGTAATGATGGTGGGAAAATATTTTGATCTTCAACATTTCCTGTTAACTGAGAAGGCATTTTCTCCAGATTCACAAATCCTGACACTTCGAAAGGCACGCAATTTCCCCTTTTCTCTTTTGTTTGTAATAATTTCATTGCAAACGTGACACAGGTTAAAAATAAGCCAGTTAATGGCTAAGAAAGATGAGTACCTCAAGTTTTGTACTTCACTGCTGCTGCTCATATATCTGCATGTAAGCCTCGGAGAGGGCAACCATCTGGGGTAGAGTTTCTGAGACATGCAGGTCCTGCATCTCATACCTGAAAGCATTGAATGTCCGGCCATCAGCCAAGAGAACTGTTGCATTCTCATTCACAATTATGCAGATTGACGATTAAAGATCAGTTTACCATAGTTCTTCTGATTTCCGCTGCACAAATACCCTGTAGAATCCTTCCCCAGGCTTGCCATCGTGAACAATATTTGCAATCAGGTCATACTTTGAGTGCAATTTCTCATTCTCCTTTGGTGCTGGTAAAGGAATATAATCCTTCAGCTCTAGGTTCTTCACGGGAAAATTAACTGATACAGAACAATGCCATTGATAAGAAAGATGGTAAATACGAATACAGTTGAACACAAAATAATTTCAAATGTGAAACTCCGTTGAAGTAGAAAATGTCCAACATAGAATCAGGTCTGAAGTTTCTGTGATTTCAGAGAAACTTGAGACGGCGTCCACCATTAAAGAGATTTTAGGATTGGCATAGTAACACGCCAGATTGTATCAATTTCCAAAATTGCAAACCCATAAACCAATATAAAGTGCAAGCATGATTCCTATCAGCTAAGAAGTTTACTATATGAACCAAATGAATAAGAGAAACAGTACTCCAGAGAGCATCTTCTCCATCAACAAAGGAAACCAGTTTCTTTCACTTAAAGCAATTAGAAAATTTGTTCTCAATAATATAATTAAACTTAAAGCCCAAAAAGAACTTTGAAATCATTTACTAAATCTAATTCAAGTTTGGCAACGAAGAACAGTCAGTTCCTCAACAAGGTTTGCCCAGCTCCTACTGCATCTTACAAGTCTCAATCATGTGCCAACAAAAAAAAGCAAACTCACCAAGAGTAGGATTTTTTTCTATGAAGAAATTATTCTTTGTAAATCGACGCATGTGCAGAATTATATACTGTGGCAATCTGGTAACACGATATCTCATCCTTGCAATACGAGGGCGTACAACTTCTGTGACAGACTCACCATCAAACTTCTTCAGTATGTTGAAAAGTGGAACCTAGAAAGAAAGCGCCCATGAAATTTTAGTCTGTCAAAAAGACTGCTGTTTAAAGACAAAAACAAATTTACAAGACACCACATATCATTTTGTTTCATTAATTTTACTCTACAGCTCCTCTATTACACAATTTCTTCAAACATTAACACAACACTAAGGGCTTAATTTATTTCAATAAATTCCAAGTCATATGCTTATACCTTGAAAAGAGGAATAACAACTGTGATAATAATGAAAATAATCAATGTTTTATAAGGCGAAGGTGTAAGGTGAGACTCAACCTTTTAAGAGGCGAGGCATAAGTCTAAAAGGAGTTTAGGTGTAAACCTTTTAAGATTTTTTTTATATATAAAGATATGTATATAAATTAAATATAGTTAAACAATAAATATAAATAAATAAAAACACAAATATAATGCAAAAAAATAGAATATAATTTGCAAACTACTTGTTAGCCATCCAAAAACTCATGATAAAGGGATAGCTATGACATTACAAAGTTCAAAATATTTTTAAGATCTAGGATACAACTCTTAATTATTTTGGAAGGTTGAGATTCAAGAGTTTCAAAAACAATCATATTATGACATTCCTTTTATATAAAACATGGAGTTAAAAAATTTCCTAACCAAATCTAACTTGAGAATCACACACCCAAAATGCAAAAGCCTCAACTAAAAAGGCGCAAAAGTTATGCCTTTTCATACAATTGTGTAAGCCTCCGCATGCAATGAGATAGTCTTTTTGGAATTTGGGATTTTAGATTGAGCCTCAAGGCATTCTAGGCATGCCTTGCCTTGAAGCAGGCCTGAACACGAGCATTGATTCAGCTTTTTAAAACACTGAATAATAATGTATTATAGAAGTTTGTTAGAAGAACAGTGCATATGAAGTCCCTCAATATTAAAACATACACCTCCACCTGGGGGGGTGGGGGAGGCAAGAACTCCAGAAATTAATAAATTGCTTCTTTTGGGAAATTCTAGAAATTAAATTCATCAAGGTTAGCTCAGACTCGGACAATTTCAGGATGTCAAGGTTACATTTGATACTCTTCCCGCATGTCATCATCACCATGCTAATTTCATCAAGGTTAGCTCCATTATGGGCAAGAGCTATTTTCGTAAAACTCACAAAAAGAGATCACTCTGAGCATTTCAGGATATAGTTATCAGCCTCAATATCAACAGGCTCTATCTTCAAATTCCATCTTTATATAATACACTGTATTATATGTGTTTGAAGTCCACAAGCTTTCCTACTTTCTTTCCAGGGAAAATCTTAAATAATTAAAAAGAAATTACATATTTTATAAATCACTGTTTTTATCAACCATAAGTAGCATGACTGACATTAAAACTAAGGTTCATCCTAAGATTTGTGTTTTAGTTGTGGTTCTGAGAAAATTTTACAGCTTTTTTTCACATTTTTCGGTTGCTCAGAGATTGTGGGTTAATTTGGATAAAGAGAATCTATGAACCAAACGTCTAGTAAGAGTTTCAAGAGATCCTCTAAATATTAGAATATGACCCCCTAAATTTTTCATTCCTTTTCATCCCCCTTCGAAAATTCCTTTTTTGGATAAAGAAATCCTTGATTTTATAAATCTGAGCTAAAACTTTATAGACCGTGTAGTTTTGTCAAAAAAAGATTACAGAAACACAGACAGCCTCATATAATTTTCCCTTTAAATAAATATTTATTAGGAGCGGAAAACTCCACAGCAGCACTTCCACCATATTTGAACCAATTTGAGTCCATGAAAAGCATCCTCTGAAGTTTCTTCTCATTGCACGTATAAACCCAATCTTAAGAAATAATAACCCTTGACTACCATCATTCTGTTCCTTCTAGTACTTGTTTGGCATTATGAGAAAATGTATCTAACACTATTCACTTGTCATAAAGTACTTATGTCTGAAAAGTAGTGTTTGACTGCTGCCTATGCTCTTAAAAAGTACTAATTATATAAATTTTAGTTGTATAAAAGCTCTCTTATTTAAGAGACCTTTTTTACAAGTAATGTTGAGATGCTTTTGCTTATTTGAAAAATTAAAAGGTAATATTGAGATGCTTTTGACACTTTTAAGAGCAAAAAAAACACCCCCTCATAAGTGGGCACTTAAAACCACTCTTAAAAATATTGATGGAGATAGTGTCAAAAATATGCAATAGGTCAACCTCCATGACTGCTGAAGGCTCCTCTTCTCTTCTCCCTGGCACTAACCACATCTTCAAGCTGATCTACCTAACAAATCTAGAAGCTGGCACTAGACAAGTTCCCTCTTCTCTTCTCTCTGGCACTAGCCAAATCTACAAGCCGATCTATGTAAATCTCAACCGAAAGCTTCTCTCTCTTGACAAGTTCCCTCTTCTCTTTTCTCTGGCATCAGCCAAATCTTCGAGCTGACCCACCTAAACCTCAACCAAAAGTTTCTCTCTCTCTCTCTCTCTCTCTCTCTCTCTATATATATATATATATATATATATATCCTGTGATTTCAGACAAGTTCAGAATCACCTGGGCACTTTCAGAATCTTTGAGCATGTGAAATACAATGTGATGGACAGGTTGTTTGCGTTTGGGGATTTAAAATTAAATACGTGATACACAAGTGACTAATCTGAAAGAAGACAAAAATAAAAAACACTCTCTTAATTCAGCTTGATGGAGCATAAATAAAGAGATCAATTTACAAGTCAATGCTACAGCAAATCAATAGCACAAGATCATGGCACATTTGATGCGAAACAAGCAGAAGCAAGAATTAATTTGATGATTAAGGCTGCAAACAAATTTATGCAAAGCATTATTTTGTATAGACTTAATTATAATATTTCTTGATTTATTTGTTATTTTAATCTATGTACTTAATGTTTGCACAAGACCAAATGATTAAGAAGTATAAAAAAATTATTTAAATTTTTAACTTAAATCATAATTGTTGTTACAACCAAACACTACTTATGTTAGCCTCACTTAAAATCCCATATTTTTTGAGTTAACCAAACAATACTTTTTCATTTTCAGTACGTACTACCAGTACTTTTCAATTCAGCACATTCCATAAGTATAATAAGTAGTAATAAATAAAGCCCTAGTCCTGTTTGAGTCAAAAATATCTTATAAATCTTATTCAGAAATTATAGTCTTAACACTAGAGATATATTGTATCTAAAAACAGGATGTGCAGCAAGATGCTTTCCTAATCCTGGTTATTCCTCCCGTCACCAATTAAAATAACTCGATTCTCACCCTTCATATAGGCCCCATCTTAAAAAATTCATTTTGCAACAAAATAAGCTATAATTTAAGCAAGAAAGGATCACCTAAACCATGCATCCACAATGTGATGTAGAGCAAGAAACTTGATCATTGGTAGACCCTTTTTGGAGATCAATTTATAAGAACTGAATCAGGATGTCGTGTATAGTTAATTAGCTTATGGTGTGTATTTAGTTTAATTAGTAATAGGAGCATGTGTATTTTGGGGGCTCATTTGTAATAGACGTCTGCTTAGAGGTTCTTTTGTAATTTTATGTGTTTTGGAGGTTTATGTGTAATTGCATGTAATTTCGGCTTTTTTATATAAAAAGGATGTGAAAGCCACATAAGAGCTGAGGAATTTGAATTGAAAGATTTAACGTGAGTTCTTCTGCCCACCCCCAATATATATATATATCCTTCTTCCTTCTTCCTTCTTTCTTCTCCCCTTCTCTCCTCTATTCCTCCCAAATTCTCCCTTGGCTGTAATACCTTGATGCTGTTCTACATCATTTGGAATCAGAACCCAGATCCGACCCCCCATCATTCCATTTCAATCCATCATTTCCCCCTCACAAATTCTTCTTCTTCCTCTTTCCTGTTCAATTCAGCCCTTCATTTTCCCTCTGCAGCAATCAAATTCGTGCAGAATTATATATATATCCTTCTTCCTTCTTTCTTCTCCCCTTCTCTCTATTCCTCCCAAATTCTCCCTTGGCTATAATACCTTGATGCTGTTCTACATCATTTGGTATCAGAACCCAGATCTGACCCCCATCATTCCATTTCAATCCATCATTTCCCCCTCACAAATTCTTCTTCTCCCTCTTACCTGTTCAATTCAGCCCTTCATTTTCCCTCTGCAGCAATCAAATTCGTGCAGAATTCTTGAACTAAAGCTTCACTCTTACATCTTTCATTCTCTCCATTCATCACTCCCCTCTATGTCAATCTAAAAACACTATCCATGAAATCAATTACCAATCCCAGAATGCAGCCCCGTCAGTCATCTTCATGCTATAAAATTTCAGTTTCAAAATTTATATGAAAAAAAACCTGCCACTTCTCCAGAATAAAATTACAGTTGTGCCCCTTGAATTTGGGCACTAATTTCCAAGCATCTGATTGCACCTCCCTCATTGTTTAAAGCAGAACCTGCTGAAAGACCCATCCCTGAAGTTTCGTCGCTGTCCGACCACTGGAAAAGCCCCACATGCTCACTGAAGTTTTTCCAGCCGCTGACCCCTTCAGTTTTCCACCTTGCTGGACTTGTTTTGACACACTGCAACACCAACAGACACAACACATCCTAATCTATTAGTAGCCAGAATACCATTGCCAGAGACCTGCACCACCAGCAACACACATGCTACCTGATACCCCTGCAACTTCTAGACTCAAGATAAATTGGTCCCACCTAGGGCTGCAAACGAGTCAACCCAAGCCGAGCTTCAGCATGCTCAGGCTCATCTCAGGCTCGGGCTCGGGCTCGGGCTCAGGCTCGGGCTCAGCTCATCTCGGCTTGGTTTGAACTCAAAAAGTTGGCTCAAGCTCGGCTCAAGATTAAAAATATTGGCTCAGGCTCAACTCATTTGCAAGCTCAAATTTAGGCTCGGGCTGAAAGTTTATAAATGATCTAATAATAAAAGTTTCATCAACCTATTTTGTTTGGGTCAGAATTTATGTCATTCTCCTTGGGTAATTGGGTCAGTATTGGACTCTTGGGATTGGGTCAACTTATGAGCCCTATTAACGAGCTCATTACAGAGCTCCATAACGAGCCTAATAAATGATCCCATTCAAGCCAGCTATCGAGCTGCTCATGAGCCGAAATGAGCCAAGCCTGGCTGTGCTCACACTAAGCTCGTTTACAAACCGAGCCTAAAAATTAGGCTTGAGACTCACTCATTTAGATAATAAATGAGTCTGAACGAGCACTTACCGAGCCGAGCTCCCAAACTGCTCATGAGCAGCTTGGTTCGTTTGCAACCCTAGTCCAATCCACGAGAATATGAGTTCTTCCATCAAAAGTTTGATCAGCAGTGTGACATTTTTAACTCCAGAGTCCAGACATAATATTTTGCAAGCAAAAGCAATATTTTGATATAAAAAGCTAGAATTGGGCTGCCAGCATAAAATCAACAGCTTTGTACATTAATTTGTCATAACCAGCAATAAGAAGCAGATTCAAATTTTCTGCCTTTTGGGAGTTTTCTAAATGAATTTGTTTAATTTGTGCATGTAGATCAAACGTGAACTGAAGATAGTTCTTGAGAAACTGGCAGTCAGTTTAGGAGTTTCAGTTTTGGAGTTTTACACGAGAAGATTGGGCATTGTGGGCAAATCCTGTTGAGGGCTTTTGGTGATATACAGTGGCAGTGTGTATATATATATAAATTTGAGCAGCATAGTGATCAATTATTGTTGAAGGGAATGGCTTTTTTCATACTCTGGGCATAATATCAAGCCATTTCGTGTTTACAAAATCATCATTGATGGACGATGCCTTATGAACATGGTTTCTAGAAATGTGTCACTTGTTATGTAACTTCATCCAAAACCCCACGCACATCCCTATAACATATGTTGGTAGATAACAGTACTTACAATGTTTACATCTTAGGGAAAGGTGTTTCGTTCCTATCCAACTGGGTGATTATTTTGATCATGTTTGGCATGACATCACACCCATAAATATTGGCCATCTGCTCCTTGGTTCTCCTTGGTTAGGATGATTTAAGTGACCTAAGGATTTCAGCGTGACTCAAGGATAACGGTAAGAAAAATATTTTGAAACCTGCTCTACCAGCCAAACAAGACAGAATTTCCTTTTATAGCAAAATAGATTATTGATTATGTCAAAGTTAGTCAACATGAAGAGACTACAAGCAAGGTCATGCATGCGTTTGGGGAGACCCAAAGTCTTCAAAACATGCTTATTGTTGAGTTTGTCATTATTCGGTTGTTCATTGACGTCAATTCTCAACTCAACTCTTATCTTTCTTCCGTGCTACCAAAGGAACAAAATTTCTCGCATTACTCACACACCAACTTTTAGAGTTCAAGTTCACGTCTACTTATTTTTTATCATCCAACATTACAAATTTTGGGGCGTATTTTTTCCATTTGGAGAGATTTGATGTAGAACAAGAAGCCAGACCATGGATAAACCCTTGTTGGAGACTAATTCAGAAGAATCGGAAGATTCAAAACAAGGATCATTGAGCTTAGTTTATTATGTGTGTTTATTTCGTAATAGAATATTGTGCATTTGGGTGATATATGTGTGCCTTAGGTGTCCTTTGTTGGTATTACCATATTAATGTTGGATGTTTCAAATTAAAAAAAAAAAAAATAGATCTGTTTAATAAATATTATTTAATAGTCACCGGTATTATTTTAATTAAGTATATGTTAAATTTAATATTAGTTTTAACATTTTTAAAACATTAACTACAACTTTAACGGTTTAGAATTTATGATGCTAGAAGTCAGACTTAATTTTACCTATACAAACTATGATCCAGCTTCATTTCAATATACAGTTTTTCTTCTTTGAAACAACTTCATCTTCTACTCTTACTTGAGATTTATATTTTGTTGGGTAACTAAATGACACTACATCTCCTATAGTTCTGGCACACAAAACCGAGCCAGCTAAGTAATCCTGGAGGTCGTGCGCACAGTAATTATATGCACCGAGAAATATTCTCTGTTGGCACAAAATTGGCTCTAAGGACAGTGGTCCTTCCATGCCTCAGCACCTTATAAGTATTTGTGTGTTTTATTTAATATTAATTTTAATACTAAATATTTTTCCTTCTATTATATTTCCAACATCCTTTCGTAATTTTACGTTTTTTAGGGGTTTATGTGCAATTTCATGTAATTCAGGCTTTATTATAAATAATGTGTGGAAACCATGTAAGAGTTAGTTTTGGAGGAATATGAATTGAGAATAATGTGAGCGATGAGCCCTCCTCTCTCCTGAAATCACATCTCCTTCTTCCTCCTTTTTTCTCCCCTTCTCTCCACTACGCCTACCAAATTCTATCTGGCTACACTACCTTGATGTGGTTTTGAATCACAACATATACTAAAAATAAAAGGAAAAATAGTGAAGAAAGAGACGATTCTTTTTTTTTTTTTTTTTGGTAGCAAAAGAATAAACATTAATAAGGAAAGAATTTATGAGGGAGAATAAGATATCTCCCGAAGAAAATCTGGTTCAAACCAGAAAAAGGAAGTAGAACAACAAAAAAGGAGAGACATCAAACCAGCCAGTTCCTCCAATCCCTTTGTAAATCCTGAAAACATTGATGTTGTTCAGAATCACAACGTATATTAAAAACAAAAGGCATCAAACTCCTCATACACAACCCCTTCCCCCCACACCCATAATAATAACCAAAAAATAAAAATAAAAAATAGTGAAGAAAAGAGACGAATCATTTTCTTTTCTTTTTTTCCCTGGTAGCAAAAGAGATATTATTAATAGTGAAAGAATTTACAAGGGAGAATAAGATATCTCATGAAGAAAGTATGGTCCAAACCAGAAAAAAGAACTAGAACAACAAAAAAAGACAAACATTAAACCAGCTAGTTCCTCCAATCCTCTGTAAATCCTGAAAACTAGCTTCCCTAAAAATTCCAAACCAGACACACCATAAAGAAGCCATATACCGAATCTTTTCCCACGCCAGTGACCAATTTAACTTCTTCCTAAAAAATATCCGTGCAAAATGCTCCAGCCATATACCCCATAAGACTGCAAATATGCCACTCTTCCACAGAGCTGCCCTGTCCTTCTTCCAAAGCCAGTGTATGAAATGGCTAACAAGTCTTCCACTGATGGGGGCAAACCCAGCAATCTTCCACAATACCAAACCAAGTTTGTCCCATATTCTCCATGCAAAAAAACAATGCAAAAAGAGATGGGATGCTGTCTCAGAACTTCTATAACAGAGCAGGCTAACATCTGGAGAGAGAACCTTCAAGGGTCTCCTAATCTGCAGCAAGTTATTGGTATTAATTTTGTTAAGCATGACCAACCAAGTAAAAGCTTTTATTTTTAGGGGAAATTTGACCTCCCAAATAATAGGATAGAGAGGGAAAGAAGAATTGGAATAGGTCAAGAATTCATAGAATGATTTGCAAGTAAACATCCCCAAATGATCTAGAGACCAAGAAGAACATCCCTTCCCAAAGATAGGTTGCAATTATTCAATGAGGACAAGAAGTAAGACAACTCCACCATCTCCCTATCGTTTAGAGGTCTCCTAAGATGGAGATTCCAAGACACCAAAGAGCTACTCAACTGTCAACAAAAGTAGAAATAAATTATTCAAATCAAAGCACAATCCAAAACGAAGAGGAAATTTAAGTGTAAAAAGAAACATTCCCAAGCCAGGAGTCTTTCCAAAAATGAATCCGAAAACCCCTTTCCACCTCAAATTTAGTGTGAGGAGTGAAAAGAGAATAAATATGGGAAATCAACCTCCACGGACTCCCCAAAGAACATCTCAAACTAGCATGTCACGAGCTAAGCTTGTTTAGGGCATTATGCTTGCCTGTGACCGCTTATCTCGTGTGCTTAGGATGGGTTTCCATCATGTAAATACTAGTGTAGGGTTATTTTCTGCAAGTAAAGTCTTTGTAAGCCAAATAAGGCAGTATGACTCCTCGGTCACTTTGATGTTTCCTAGTGTCAGGATGATAATTACATAAAAACCTCTTTAGGGGAGGGTGAGTGTTCCTCAGTCATTGTAAAACTCAATAGCAATTGTCAACGTGCTTAGCCTACTTACCTCCCTCATTAAGTACAACATGTCAACGGAGGATTTGTTAATGAATTACATTTGCTTCAATGTTACTGCTTGCTTGCCACGACTTTCATGAATTGATTATTATTTCCGCTGCTATTTGAATGAATGTTAATGAAAGTGCTTTGTGAATGAATGTTGGTAAACGATAGGCTGGCTAGTTAAGCAAGAGTGCTTTAGCTAGCGCCGCACGGCCCTTCACAACGGTGTGAAAAGAGTCGGACCGTGACATTTGGTATCAAAGCCAAATCGGTGACACTTGGTGAGAGCCCAAGGTTGAGTTACTATGTGAATTCGATTGCCTTCGTTGTTGGATTTGGGAAGCTTTGGTAAGTGACCATGGCACCAAACAATGCTGAGAGGATCAGCGTGCTAGAAGCACAGGTTGAGGAAACAACCAACACTATGGCCGCGGAGGTGGCCCAGATGAGAGAACTTGTTGATGAAGTGATGGGATCACAAAAACATCAAGCAGGTTTGATAGGCGACATGTCAAAGGACTTTCGCCACACTGTGGAAACTTTGCAAGCCCGGATGGCAGATCTGGATGCAAAGGTAAATGTGATGGTTCTTACTATGGGGAACTCCAACACTCCGGGAGTTAGCAAGACCAAGGTGCCAGAACCCAGGACGTATGGGGTGCCCAAGATGCCAAGGAGTTAGAGAACTTCTTGTTTGATGTGGAGCAGTACTTTCGCGTTGTGAGGATGGCCTCAAAACAGGCAAAGGTGGATACTGTGACCATGTACTTGGTTGGTGATGCCAAACTGTGGTGGCGTACCAAGTACAAAGAAATTGAAAATGGAAACTGTGTAATTGATAGTTGGGCAGACTTGAGGAGAGAGCTCAAGGCCCAATTCTTTCCTGAGAACGTTGAGTATAATGCAAGGAGAAAACTAAGAGATCTCAAGCATACGGGGTCAATCAGTGAATATGTGAAACAATTTTCTGCTTTAATGTTGGATATTCGGGATATGTCGGAGAAGGACAAGTTGTTCTATTTTCTAGAGGGGATGAAACCGTGGGCAAGAACTGAACTTCATAGACAAAGGGTTCAAGACTTGTCAACTGCACAAGTGGCTGCAGAATGCTTGACAGACTACGCTGGTGATGAGACCGCTTCGTCCAAACGGTTTGGCGGAGAGGAAAACAGTGGAAAGTCTTTCAAGAATGGCAAACCCAAGAGTGGGGGAGCCGACTCTAAATCATCAACCTCACAGGAAGCTTCGTCGTCTCAAGGGTTCAACACACCCAATGGAAAGGGAAAAGGTAAACTTGAGTGTTTCTTGTGTCGAGGTCATCAGAGTTTTTGAGTGCCCTCACAAAGCATCACTCAATGCTTTACAGGCTTCCATTGCAGAACAGGCAGTGGAAGACGATGGGGAAGAGGATGATGCCCCGAGGGTGGGTTTAGTGCGGTTGGTGAACGCATTGGAAAAGCAGACAAAAACACCAAAAGTTACACGAGCAAGAGGGTTAATGTTTGTGGACTTAAGGATAAATGGGAAGAGTACTCGCGGTATGGTGGATACGGGAGCTACTCATAATTTTGTTTCGCAGGTGGAAGCATGGAGACTCAACTTATCTTTAGAGAAGGATACAGGACGCATGAAAGCAGTTAACTCTGTGGCCTAGCCTACTCTGGGAGTAGCCAAGCAAGTGGCTATAAAGCTTGGACAGTGGGAAGGTCATGCGAATTTCACAGCGGTGCCATTGAATGACTATCCGGTCATTCTAGGAATGGAGTTCCTAATGGGGACGAGGGCAATGCTGATGCCTTCGGCTAGTTCCCTGTGTCTAATGGGAGATCACTCATGCATGGTGCAAGTCGTTGCAACGAAAGGAGACGACAGGAAGTCCCTTTCAGCCATACAACTCAATGAAGGATTGGGTCAGAATGAGCTGACACGTCTAGCCACGGTGGTGGTAGACAAAGAAGTAGGCCAAGAGCTAGAGCCTACGATCATCCAAGCGGTGTTGGATGAGGATAAGGAGGTGTTGCCGGATAAGCTGCCTCAAAATTTGCCTTCACGACGGACTGTGGAGCAAGAGATCGAGTTGTTATCAAGAGTGAAACCACCTGCTAAAGGGCCATGTTGGATTGCGCCTCGAGAAATAGTAGAGTTGGGGAAGCAACTTGATGAAGTGGAAGCGGGATGTGTTCGCCCTTCCAAAACATCATTGGGAGCATTGGTGTCGTTTCAGAGGAAACATGAAGAGCATCTACGGAAGGTGTTCGACAGGCTGAAGGGAAACGGTCTGAATGTGAAGAAGGAGAATTTCTCTTTCGCTCGGCGGAGCAACAAATTCTTTGGTCAAGTCGTTGAACAAGGTCGTATCCGGAGGGGTATGGAGAAGGTAAGGATGATTCAAGAACGGAAGATCCCCACGACAGTGAAGGAGTTGCGTTCCTTTCTTGGCCTTACTAAACTTTGCAGGAAGTTCGTTAAGGGGTATTCGCAGAGAATGACTCCAATGACAAGACTACTGGGGAGGTATTATTGGCCGCACACGCGGGATGATGTGGTTGATTATACCAAAACTTGTCTCACTTGCCAACAAGACAAGGGGGAGCGGAAGAAGTATGGTACTTTCATGGCCGCACCAAAGTACTGTTCAGCAGAGGGGACGACACAATTGTTCCTCGTGACTATTGTGAAACATTGGGGTGTTCCCCAAGTTATTATTTGTGACCAAGATTTAATATTCACTGACAACTACTTAACAGAGTTTTTCAGGATATTCAGGTCACACCTTGACATCTCTTCGAGTTATCATCGACAGACAGACGAACAAATGAAGAGATTCAGAGAGCTGCTAGATGAGTACTTGTGCCATTTTGTCAATGACAACCAGAAGAATGGCGTGCAACTACTTGATGTGGCTCCGTTCTATGGCAACGCCCAAAGGCGCTCAACAACCAACAAGAGCCCTTTTGAGCTTGTTACAGGGCAGCTGCCGCTGTTACCTCACACAGTGGGCGAGCCATACAAACGAAAGAGTCCCAGGGCGTACATCTTCACCAGCGAAGGGAGAAAGAATGCAGAGTTTGCCCAACCCTATCTGGAGAAAGCTTCTAAGAAGATGAAGAAGTGGGCAGATCAGGAGAGAAGACCGCAATTTCATGTCAATTGCCTCAAGCCATTCAACGCCAACACCAAGGACCTGAGCAGAAGTCAGTCAAACAGCGCAGAGTTGAAGACAGTGCAACCTGACAGACATGATGTTGAAGAAATCCTTGCAGACAGAAAGTTCCTATCCTCAAGGAAGAAGCGGCAGAAGTTCCTAGTGAAGTGGAAGTGCCTTGATGACAAAGAAATCAGCTGGATTTCTGCGGAAGAATTGAAGCCATTCGTGGACAAAGTTGAAGTGTACCTATCGCCAAAAAGTCTACGAGGCCGTCGACCGCATAAGTGGGGGAGAATGTCACGAGCTAAGCTTGTTCAGGGCATTATGCTTGCCTGTGACCGCTTATCTCGTGTGCTTAGAATGGGTTTCCATCATGTAAATACTAGTGTAGGGTTATTTTCTGCTAGTAAAGTCTTTGTAAGCCAAATAAGGCAGTATGACTCCTCGGTCACTTTGATGTTTCCTAGTACCAGGATGATAATTACATAAAAACCTCTTTAGGGGAGGGTGAGTGTTCATCAGTCATTGTAAAACTCACTAGCAATTGTCAACGTGCTTAGCCTACTTGCCTCCCTCACTAAGTACAACATGTCAACGGAAGATTTGTTAATGAATTACGTTTGCTTCAATGTTACTGCTTGCTTGCCACGACTTTCATGAATTGATTATTATTTCCGCTGCTATCTGAATGAATGTTAATAAAAGTGCTTTGTGAATGAATGTTGGTAAACGATAGGCTGGCTAGTTAAGCAAAAGTGCTTTAGCTAGCACCGCACGGCCTTTCACAACGGTGTGAAAAGAGTCGGACCGTGACACATTGGTACCCAATTCCCACCATTCTCACCCAACCCAAGCTTACTTTGTATAACTCTATGTTACGAGGAGTGTTCTTCTAGGAGGAAGCACCATAACCATTTAGCTAAATGAGCGGTGTTTTTAGACACAATAATTTATACCAAGACCCAACCACCAGGTCCACCGCCCCCGGCACCTTCCTTTTTAGACCTACAAACCTCCGCCCAGCTCACTAAATGGTCCTTACAATTCCTCACACCAAACCACAAGAAATCCCTCATGATTCTCTCAAGTTTACTAGCGATCCCACTGGAATCTTGAAAACAGAGATGAAACATAGCAGAATGCTAGAGAGACAGGCCTGAATAAGCGAAATTCTACCCCTAAGAGAGAAAAGGCCCCCCCTCCCAACCCTCCAATCTCTTCATCACCCTTTCCACTTCCGAATTCCAAAAACCCGCCACTCTAGGATTCCCTCCAAATGGAACCCTTAAAAAATTCAAGGCCTAATCCAATAAACCACACCCCACATCTATAGCCCAATCACTAGCTCTCTCAACGAATGCATTTAAGGCTGCTAACCCACTCTAGAGATCAGCAGCAAGGATGGACGAAAAGGGAGATAACAAGTCTCCTTGTCTAATGTCCCTCAAAGCAGTAAACAGGTCTCCTCATCTAAAGTCCCTCAAAGCAGCAAATAAGTTTCCTTGTCTAATGCCCTCGAAGCAGTAAACAGGTCTCCCTGTCTAATGTCCCTCAAAGCACTAAACCAAGATTTGGGTTCACCATTCACAATAACTGAAAACCACACATTAGACAAACAATACCCCTATTCACCTACGCCAACGCTCACCAAACCCTTTTTCGCAAAAACCTTATCCAAGAAGCCCCTAGCCTCCAACTCACTTTATCATAAGCATTCGGAAAATCTTCTTTGAAAACAATCCCCAAAGAATATCCTCCACCAACTCATTGGTCACCACAATAGCATCCACTATTTGTCCCCCCCTCCCTCAAAAATAAAAATAAAAAATGCACTATGAGCAATCAAAATAGTATCGTTGGGCACTGCACTCAATCTATTAGAAAACACTGTAGTGATAATCTTGTACACACTAAAGACAAGACTAATAGATCTCAAAACCTAATCCTTGGAAGATCTAGCATTTTTAGGCACCAAGGCTCTAAAAGAGGAATTAATGCTCTTACTCAAAATCCCATTCTCATAAAAATCAATGAAACTTTCAAGTAGTCACCCTTAACAATATCTCCCAACAATCTTAGAATAAAATCATGTTCAAACCATCTGAGCCCAATGCATTATCTTTTATCTATCCCAAAAACCAACCCCCTCACTTATCCTCATCAGTTGGTCTCTCTAACCAGTCATTCGATCATCGGAAATAGGAATCCTATCTAACCCCTAAATAATTAGTCTATTATGGTTCTTCAAATACAAATTACAAAAAAAATCAATAATAATAGATCCATCTAATGTTGATTACTAATTTACTGGTGACCCTCCCATCCCCCATATCAGACTCCCTAATCAAGTCTACTTGTTCCCATTAACTACCCTGTGGAAAAAAGAGGAATTACAGCCACCTTTTTAACCCATTTGAATTCGGTCTTTTGCCTCCAACTACTTAATTCCAAGAAAATTACCTCTTCCAACTCATTTGTAACTGAAACTCTTCTTGCCTACTCACTTTTTAAAAGAATAACCTGCCCTAAAGACTAGATTTTCTGGTTCTAACATCTCCAAACTCCTCCTTACTCCAAATTTTTGGTTTCTCCTTCAGCCATCTCAATTCCCTCATGAATCTAAAACCTTCCCAACCTCTCTCCAAATCCTCTCCAACAAGAATCCGAAACCAACAGCTTAAACATCGCATGGTTCAACCACATATTCTCAAACCTAAAAGGACTAAGACCGCACGACACCCCACTAGACTCCAACAAAATAGGGAGGTGATCAAAAGTAGACCTGGGAAGGGCAACTTGGGAAAGATTGGGACATCCTCCCACTCACTACAAAACAATAATCTATCCAGTCTACTAGCCACTGCTTTTGCCCTCCCTACAGAACAAGTGAATTCCCCAAAGGAAGGTCTCTCAAACCGCAGTCCCTCATTAATGAATCAAAATTCGGCATAGTCACAGTAGTTCTACCCACTCTCCCTCCCCCTTGATCCACCTAGGGGAGCAAAAGCCAAAGACAGAGCAAACCTCTTCCCAAAAAGAGTTCCTCAAAGTATGTCTAGAAGACTCATAGACTGAAGAGACCCACCACTACTCGCTCCCTTTCACTTCCAATAAAACAAAAGGAGAAAAAAAAAACTCCATCGAAGTATCGACTTTAGAAATAGAGTGAAGTGCGATGCAAAGATAAAAATTCGCAATCCCTACAGCATCCACCCCAAATAGTCTTGACTACACCCCATCTATCTATTCTAGCTTAGTTTCATGGATACGAACGATATCAGGGGAATTCTTGTCCAAGACCTCCTTTATCAAACTCCTCTTCCTCATGCTCCCCCTAACCTCTAACATTCCAATTGGCAATCTCCATAATTTAAAGCCCTTACCACCCTTCCAAAACCTTTTCCACCCCCATAATTAATTGTTGACACCAGATTTTTGAGCCCCTTCTAGACTTTCTTCTTCCTTCTCTCATACGTCCTAGTACTCAAACCCAACCTAACCACATTCCTAGCAAAGTCTATCAATTCCAATCCTATATCTCTAAGGAGTTTATGCGAGTCTAGGCAGTCTCTCTCACCTCCCTTGGAGCTAGAATCACAGCCCTCCTTCTAGTAAAATCCTCCCTATGGTAAAGAGTTAATGGAGAAGGCGTAGGTTGGGAAGGCGAAGAATGCCTTCATTACTTTTAGATGAAAAAGAATCCTCCGAAAGAAAAACTTACCAGTATGACCCCCCTTCCCCGACACCACAAAAAAGGAACAACCAAATTAGCTGCAAGGTAGGGACTGAACCCATGGCTAGGGCCAGAAAACAAAGATCCTGCATTATTAAAAGCTTTAACCTCATCACAATTGTGCTTAAAAGAATTTATACCTTCTTGAGCAAAATTAGAATCTGAATGAAGGCTATCTCTCTCCAACCGCTATGAACTTGACAAAAATTGCCTCCTTTTCTGCCCCACCCTCTTCAAAATCCTTTTTAATGTGGGCTCTCATCAGATCAACCAAAGAGCTCCCTATCAAAATCGCACATACTATCCATCTTTTCTTATGAATCAGATAGCAAATCATTTTCCACACCCCCTTATAAAAGCATATTCGTAGTCAAAGGCACAAGGCGCACAGAGGCGCAAAGGGTACTTGGAACCAAGGCACAAGGCGCAAGACGAAGGTGCTCGCCTCACAAATGTGAGGCGCACAATTATTAAAATTTTGTACAATGCCTATTTGATGGGTAATTGATATATGAAAACACATCAATAGTAATATTACAATTTAAAATGCCAAAATTCAATACCAAAAGATAAAAACATAGAAATTAGGACAACCACGTACCAAGTTCCAAGTGAAACAAACATAGTTCAACATAAGTAATTACACATACAAGAGTTCAAGCTTCAAATTAGAAAAGAAATGAAATTGCCAATCCAAAGGCCCAAAAGCATCAACATAGTGGCTTAATGCAAGTTAATCTATAATTTGCCAAGAGCAAGGCAGCCTGCCAGCCACCAGCAAACAATAGCAGCAAAAGAAGAAGCAGAAGAAGAACGAAGAAGAAGAAGAAAAAGCAGAACAAGAACTGAAGAAGAAGAAGGCAACAGCAGCAACAAAATACTAAAGAAGAAGAAGAAGACTTACAAGTTTTAAGCACCCTGGCGAATCACGAAGACTGACGATGACGACTCAATGGCTTGAAGCCTCTCGCTTATTCAAAGGCTCTAGCAAAGGCTCTCTTGCTAGCGGAAGGCTCGAAGACGAAGATCATGCTGGTTCGAAGGCTTGAACCTCAAAGAAAAAGAGCTCTTGCGAAGGCTCTCTTACTAGTGAAGGCTCAAAGACTCGAAGGCTTGGAGATGAAGGTGTTTCATGCTGGTTTGATGGCTTGAGGACAAAGATAGTGCTGGTTCGAAGGCTCGAACCTCAAAGACAAAGGACTCCTGCAATGGCTCTCTTGCTAGTGAAGGCTCGAAGACATGAAGACGAAGCTTGGACACCTGGTTTCGTGTTGATTCAAAGGCTCGAAGACGAAGCCTGGACCTGCTGGTTTGAGTCGAAGCCTCTGGCTAGGGCTAGGGCTGGTTCGAGTCTGGCTACGTTTTCTTTTTTAAAAGGTTAAAAAAAAATGAAGTTAAAAGGTCATGTATCTCAGGCTTGACTCATTGCACCTGAAGCCTCAGTGCGCCTTACTAAGCCTACATGCGCCTCTTGAAGGTCACCTCGCCTCAAACCTAATGAGGCGCTAGCCTCATCACCCCACTGCGCCTCACGCCTAGGCGCGCCTCAGGTGCGCTTTCGACTACTATGGTCATCTCTATAACAGCTGCAATTAAATCAACTTTTTTGCGGATAACATTTTGCTTTTTGTTGATCATATAAACCTCTTTAACAAAGCACTCTGCCACTAGTTCTTCTATTAACAGATTGTACTCTAATCTCTTACCCAGACAACACGTCCAAATAAGCTTGTTCTGGTCAGCCCTCCTTCATCTCAACCGCAAGCCTTAGTTGCTGCGTTCTTGAGTTTGGGCTCTTTCCACTAGCCTTTAAACAAGCCTTCCTTTTTAATGTGGGCTCTCATCAGATCAACCAAAGAGCTCCCTCTCAAATTCCGACCTAGCTTTAGCCAAACCCCTCAATCACACAAAGGGCCCCCAACAAATTTGAAACCTTCCCTTCTAACCCCATCCTCACTTGTCATTGGATTAGGAATCTAAGATTATGATTAATATTAGGCAAATGACCTCTCCAATCCCTTTATAGGGTATTTCCATGCTTGTCTCCACCCTCGTCGTCGGAGTTCATCTGATCAATTCAGCGTAACAAGGATGCGATGATAGTCTCTGAAACACGCTAGTCCTCGCGACTTCTCCTCGGCTCTCTGAATGTTCGAAGAGCTGCAATTGGAGCATAGCCAAGCCAACTAACATTGATAGATGTGGGGTGCTCTATCAATGATGATTACAACTCCAGCAATACAGGAAGGAAGTCCCTCCACCCTTTTCTTCAGTCCCCTTCAAGATATGTACATCGAGGAAGTTCTTGCAATCAACCTTCTTCAAGCAAACAAACCTACCTTTGCCATTTTCAAGAACCTTCACGGAAACACTATTCTCTGCCTTTCTGTTGACGACTCCACGACAATTCATTACACTCCCTTCATTGCCGCCACATAACATCCCTGTTAACGTCAACACCCACACGAGCTACTTCTTTAACAATACAGCATAGGAGACAAGCTTACCTGCAAATTTTGTGATGCAATAGGTCAAAGCATCCAAGTGGCTAATGGTAATCACCTTCCTCTCAATTTTCACAATTGCATGTTCTCCATGACTGCTGCAAGTAGGAGCAAGACGTATAGGGTTTCAAGATGAGATTAAAAGGGACAATAGATTTCTAGACACGAGCTAGACGATACCGGTATTACCGCCTAGCAGGGGACAAGTGAAGGATTAGCAAGATTTGGGTAGAAATTTAGGTTTTCGATGCGGACAAAGGCCATGAGAAGATCAAAAGGGTGGTAGATGCATAGGAAGGATTCTAGTGGCTTGCGCTGTTTGTTGAGAATGATGGTAATGTAAGGAGGGACCCGATGCAAAGTGGCATGAAGGTAAAGTTTAAATGGTTTGCTTTTTATACAGAGACCAGTGCAGAGACCAGTGCAAGGAGACAATTGCTGGTGCAAGAAATTAGGGGGGAAGAATTTGGGAAGGGCTCGAAGTGGGTTTCGCCATGCTCGAGGATTCGAAGCTAGAATCTGCTAAGAGGATGGGAAAGTCGATAGACGACTCTACTTTTTATAACAAAAAAACATATTAAGATGAAAAAAATTGATATCCTTTAAATTTCTATATCCTTCAAAACCAAAAGAAACATAGATCCGGGAAAAATGTTGCCCAACCTCAGCAAAGCAATCTTTTGATCCTCAAATATTCTTATTCTCTAATCTTTCGAAGCACGTTATAGAAGACTATTAGAAGATATTCTCCAAACAATATATGCCTTTAATCCAGCAAAAGAGGTCCACCAAGTTGGCAGGATATCCATAGGTTTTTCATAAACATCCATAAAATTGTAAAGTACAAGGCAATAAATGACCAAATAGTCCCATATTTTCTCTTTCTTACACATGATAAACCAATTGGTGTTAACCAACCAATAGTTACTCAGTTGGTTACAACTAGGATCCTATCCCTCCACCTACCCAAGAAAGGGAACTTTGGAAGGTGAAAGAGATTTCCAAACCATTTTTGCAATTTGAAGAGATGTAGACTCTCGCTTGCTTTTGTGCCACCAACAACTTACAATAGTTTCACACCAATAAAATGATCAAATTTGACCCTTCTCAACTAAGTTTACCCACAATTCCCCCTTTATAGAAACCAAATAGAGCCATTACTCTTTACCATATTATAAGCTTTCCAAGAGAAGTAAAGGTGGAATGAACTTCTTAGCCTTCAAATTTCTTCTTATAGCCAAACTCTTTGCAATCATTTCACCTGTCTCATCATTCATTACAATAAATTGCAGCATCTTTATATTTGCACTTTTTATTGCCCCTTTTAAAATTGACCAACATATCTTTTTCAAAAATGGGCAGCACCATCTTTCCTAATGTAACATTTTTGCATGATCAATCCATAGCACCGGTAGAAAATAAGGGAGGGATAGCTTATATGGTTTGGACATTTGAAACACATGCCAAGTAGCACCTGTGAGAAGGGGTGAGCTAGTTATTGTTACTCATAGTAGAAGGGATAGGGATAGACCTAAAATAACATGCAATAAGATAGAGAGAAAGAATTTAATAGCTGTAAGGCTAGGAAAGAAAATATCCTCGATCATGTGAATTGGCAAACAAGGATTCATGTAGTCAACCCCACCTAGTGGGACTTAAGGCTTGTAGTTGTTGATGTTGCATCTATCCAAACGAGTGCATTGTAAAATCATCTCAGCTCACATGATTTTTGATAAATTAATGTCCATAAAATTCTAGGTAAATATATATATATATATATATATATATATATATATATATAGTTAGAAGTCTCAAACTTCATCAGGTTGCTATTGCAAATTTTTCTACACATTATGTTAAGCTTAATATATATATCATTTCAGAAAATCCAATCCTTCAAGCAAGGATAACAAATGATTAAAGATGGTAGCAATCAATTTTTTTTTTAGATCAAAACCAAACTAGCACAAGGAAAACGTTAGTTACCTGAGGAATGATATTTTTCTCCATCACATCTTTGAAAAGAGGTGGAGGAGGCAAATCTAGACCAAGCATTAAGAATGGCATTCTAGAAGTTTCCATTACAATGCTATCATGTTCACTTCCACCATCTGCAGTAGCACCCCTATTCTCATCATCAACATTTTCTTTTTTCTCTGCAATAGTTTTACCATGAGTCTCTTTCACAACCTCCAATTCCCCCTATTTAGCAAAGAATTAGATAAGC
Source organism: Malania oleifera (assembly GCF_029873635.1). Taxonomy (NCBI): domain Eukaryota; kingdom Viridiplantae; phylum Streptophyta; class Magnoliopsida; order Santalales; family Ximeniaceae; genus Malania; species Malania oleifera. The sequence continues at coordinate 2,937,693 of NC_080420.1, forward strand.
ACAAAATGGGCATGAACAATACTAACTAAGCAACAATAATATGAACAAGAGAGCACTAGGATGGTATAAAGAACCTGAAAGCACTTGTAGATAATGCTGCAATTTTTCTTTGAGGTCCTAAGGTCAGTGTGTAATGTATTAAGAAGCCATGACATGAACTCAACTGGGTCCGACTGCACACCTATTCGAAACCGTTTTTTACTAGCTTTCATAACCGCCTGGAGAAATTCATGAGGACTCACCTGTAGACAAGCAGAAAAATGTAAATTTCATGTTCAAAAACATTAAATTAAAGCAAATGACTGTGAAGTTAAACCTGCCCCTTGAAGTTCCGTGCATGCCAAATCTTTCGTGTGAGTTCTCCAAATCGATGAACAAGCGGTGATTTGTAGTGTTGGTAGTTTTCGGGAATAAGGAAGAAGTCCCTTAAAGGAGTCACTCGCATTAAAGATTGAATTGTGACATTCACAAAATCAGTATCCTTAATGTTATTCAGCCCCACCTGAAAATTTTCCAGGAACAAGGAATCATAAATAGCACAAAAAAAACATACAAGTTTAACAATTGAACAAATTTCTAAATGTTGTGATAACTTTTAGGAAAAGATCTTAAAATAATAATGGACGTACCATTCCAGGAAGATAATCAGAACCATCAAGTGCCCTGGACCACAGCTTGTTTTTGTCAAGTTGTACAACTTGTTCCCTACTAAACCTGTGTAAAATGACATTAAATATTAAAGAAAAACAGAAAATTCGATGCTGAAGTGCTTGACCAAATAAAAGAAAAGAAAGACAAACAGCATGCACAAAGTTTCAACAGCATAGTATGACTAATTACTAAAAAATCTGTAAACTGTTTATAAAAAACTGTGCCTTGCAGGGCAGTTCGCTGTGTGTGTGTGCCCTTTCATGCACATAGGAGCAATATAACAAAAAAGTAAGAGACCTTGGATTTAAAACATGTCGAATGTCATCCAATGAAGGGTCATTAATTTCATATCCATCAGGAAGGCAATAAACCTTCTCTGTCCGAAGATTTATGAAAACATGGTGTCCTGCTTCAAGACTATGAGTATATGCATGGGATTTCTGCCCTCGGCCCTGGTAATACTTTCCACAGACCAAACATGCATACACATTCAAATTTGACAAAGAAACAGAGCAGAACTTCTCAAAATCAAAATCCAAAACCTGCAAAACAGAAACAACCACTTAAATGGGATTAAACTACCCTACACTGCCTAACAAGACATGCACAAACACAACTACGCAAGCATAGACGTTTGCCATGTACAAAGGCAGGGTCTTTACTCTCTAGTAACCAGAGGAAGCTGGATGACAAATAGCCCAATGAAAGGCTAAATAAATTAGTTGAATACCTGCCGATTAACGGTATCAAGATAAGGGCAATCTCTTCGAACCTCAATCAAGCGGTTGCGCTTCCCTTGATTAAGCCCTCCATTGTGAGGGTCATCCTCCTCCTCATCATCATCACCTTCATAACCACGTCCCCGATCTCTACGGCCATTTTGCTCCACATTCCTACCACTACCTTCATCTCTACTGCTACGGCTGGCTTCTTTCCTTTCATCCTCATCCTCCTCATCGTCATCATAAGAAGCTAGGGGAAGCAGAGCGTTTTCAAATGCAAGGGGAGGAGGAGGAGACGGAGAAGACTGCGGAAGCAGCCTCTGCCTCTTTGAGTCTGGCTCGTCCTCCCCATTATAGTTCTCTCTCTTTTTGCTCATCCTCTTCGAACCCGCCTAATTTCTCTGCTCAGAATTAAAGTGGCAACAACCAATTCATTGGAACCCTTGACGTTGAATCGAGATATATCGAGCATAATATTCAAATAAAAGAACTGTCAAAATCGATGAATTGGGATAACAGTAGGAAAATGAAAAATCTGTGGTCTTACGGAAGATATTGAGAATTCTAGTGCCAATTACCAAACAGAAATGGAAGTATGAGATAATCAAATAAAAACGCTAGAAAGAGAAGGGAGAAAATCTGAATTGGAGAAGAAATTAAAGTAAGGTACTATTAATTTCAATCTTACATTCTAACCTCAGTTTGATTCCTTTCGTAGCTGAGTGAAAGATTTGAATACAGTTTCTTCCTTTTTCCTGCAGTTTCCCAACGGCCAACCAGACAACAGCAAGCTCGAGCTTTTCCAACTTCTAGGGCACAAATCAAATGTTCTGTTAATCACTAGTACTTCCCCAGATCAAAACTTAAAATATATATATATATATATATATATATATAAACAATAATAAAATATGAATTAAACTTGTAAAAAACATTTATGCATTCGGGAGGATGAGTTTCCAACTTCAAATTTAAAATTTGTATACATTTAGATAAATTTTAATATAATTTTATATAACATTATATTTAAATTCAATAAAACTGTATATTTAAAGTCCCTTCAAAAATTATGAAATTTAATTTATTAATGTTACGTTTGAAATGTAAATAAAATTATTTTCATTCATAAAAAATATTAAATTAATTCATTTTCAAAGAAATGTATGTGTCCGGAATGTTATATGGATTAAATTAATAATTATATTTGAAAAGTAATTTTTGTCAAAATAATTGTTATTTTTATCTGTGAAGTTCATTTGTAAACTTAACAATTTTGATTAAATTGATAACAAAAAAGATAGTTCTATTTTTTAGATCTTTTTTTCGATATTGATCAACAAGTCTTCAAAAAAATAAATATTCATATACAAATTTCATAAAATGTTGTTAAGTAATCATTCAAATATAGATTGAAATTTATAAATTGTGTTTATTTCAAATTTATCTTGGAATTCTATCTTGATAAATATTTATTTTATCTATACTGAGTAAAAGTGAGAAGGGATGAGCATTCGGTTGGTTCGGTGAATTCGGCTAATTAACTGAATTAATCAAAAAACTTCAATTTAAAAATCTCATTAACCGAACTGACCGAACCGAATTTCAGTTAACCGATTTTAACCAATTTAATATTTTAATATATATATATATATATATTATATATTTTAAATGTACATAAAATTTTAATATATATATATAATATAATAAATAAATAATTTTTTTAGTATATATTTAATATATAAAATATTTTAATATATAATATATATAATTTTTATTATTAATTTATACTATTCGATTAATTTGGTTAACCGAATTGATCGAATCGAAAATGGAAAATTGAAATTCAACAAAAATGAAACTGAATCGAACTGAATAATTTTTTAACCGAATTGAATCGACCAAATTTGTTCGATTAATTCGGTTAATTTGATTTTAATCAAATTATGCTACACCCCTAAAAGTGAGTCTTTAAATCACCTTAACTCAAATGATGAACAACCATAAAGGAATCCCTTGATATTTTCATTAACCTATAATTTCCCAAGTATGGTAGATGTTAAGATCATCTAATTACTATCAAATGATTGGTGTCTAAGCCAACATTGGGCCAATAAATTAATGGTTGTGGTTAAATTTGGAAATGCAGTTCCTAGTATCTGCAACAAACTTGTCCCACAAAAAGTACAAAATTAACTTTGGATCATTTCAAGTTGAGCTCAATTAGCTTCTATTTATTATGATTAGCAACCTTAAATACTTAATCCCCATACAATCATATGAAATTTCATTCAAGCAAATGCAAATCATCTCACTTTGAAAAAATAAAAAGAAATGGCCATAAGCCCTTCCTTATAACTCTATCATGGAAATGAATTTTTAGAAATTTTAGTAGCTTTATTCAAAATTACCATCCTTTAACTATTGAACACACTCTTGTCATATATGGAATTTGATTTAAGCGCACAAGTTCTATCTCATTTCAAGAAAACACGTAGGAATGCAATTGTCACTCTTTGAAGCTCTGCCCTAAGGTTGTTGTTACAGTATTTTACAATTTTGTTAAACTACTAGCCTTTAGACACTGATTTCTCCTATGTCCCATATGAAAATTCTTTTTGTCACGTCCCAAACTCGCCAAGTAGGGCCATGGGTGTGATACGATCCAATCACTTGTGTCTGATACCATAACCTCAATCACGCAACGAAAAAATAAATAAACATCCTCAATAATATACCAGAGTTCTATATAAACATCCTAAGAATTTCCCAACATCCAGTATCCATATATATTCATCTCAGAAAACTAAAAACATAAATCCAAAAATATATCCAAGATATGTACCCTCTCACAAAAATGTTATGCCAACAAACCCAGCCCCGAGCTCGCTAAGCTCAATAACGCAGAGGTCCTAAAAAAATGAATTGTATAACGGGTGAGACACATCTCAATAAGACGGAATAGATTAATACCAGTGTGTGGCTATCATGAGTTTAGTGTATACAAAATATTATCAATTGTTAATTAACCATAGTTATAAAACCATTCTCAAACCATACTCTCTCTCTCTCTCACACACACACACACACAATTATTTATAAGCGAAAGTTCCCGAGGATATGGGAGATTACACGCCCATATATATAACTCCCCTCTGCTCTAATACGTTATGCAACCTGGTATGGCTACAACTGATACCTATCAGAGTACTCGTCTTTCTCAACAAGCCCTCAGGCGGAGAGTTTACTTCGCCCCAAATATATATAATACTACTATATTTAATACATTTAATGCTTTGTTACTTTACTCTGTATGCTATTATCTTTGTAAAACCCAACTCTTCATAATCTTTATTTTCAAATGCTTTGTTCTCCTATCACATAATGCTTTGTTACTTTACTCTGTATGCTATTATCTTTGTAAAACCCAACTCTTCATAATCTCTATTTTCAAAAGCTTTGTTCTCCTATCACATACTCTGTTATCACATTTCACATCATCTGTCTTCATATATTCTGTATTCACATACACTATTTGGTATTTACATGCACAGTTATGTTCATACTCTCTTATCACTTTCACATCCTCTGCCTTCATATATTCTGTATTCACATACATTGTTCTGTATTTACATGCACTGTTCTATTATATTCTGGTTAAATCTACATATATGAATTTAGAACTCACTGCCAGATGGATAAAAACCCACATACTTCCCCCCATGACGAGTTGTGCGGCTTGTAGGCCGGACTTAACCCTGATCGACCCACCAGAGTTAAATCAATTCCCAACTCTTTAGCCTGCTAGTCCGATTGGCTTTCCCATACTGGTCTAGACTCCAGGGGGGACTCTACCCTTCACAGCTCAATCGATTATTCAATACCAACACTCTCTCTAAGACGTTTGGTTACACTAAACTCTCTATAACTCTCGCAATAGTACTGTGCGTACTATGGTCCACCGGAGCCATACATTACAATTAAACATTAATATAACAATTCCAAATACAGTATAATTCCAACACATTTCAGTATTTCCACATGTTATACATATTTCATAACTCAACATAGTATTTTCATTTTTCCTTATGCCACACAATTTGAATAATACACATGTAGAGACCCAAAAAATTATGGTATTTAAATAATAAAAGAGGGAGAAAAATGAAATTGTAAAGGGGGTCACAACAGGTCCTCATCGACGAATGCGGAACGTTCATCGACGAAGTGGCTTATTAGGATCGTCTACGGGGACACGTGTCTCGTCGATGAGAAGATACCTAGAGGCTATTTTCAGCTTTGAATTTCGTCAACGAGGAATAAGCATTTGTCGACGAACTTCGTTCACGGCCTCGTCAACGAAGTGACGTGGCTCGTTGACGAGTGCAAGTGTATAAATAGCTCAAACTTGGTTTTCTGTGCAGAATTTTCACGCGAAATTTCCATCTCTCTCTCTCTCTCTCTCTCTCATGTTCGTACCCTCTCCCTTCTCACTAAGATTCTAGGTCCATTCTTTGCCGGATAGACGATCCAAAGCCGGCACGACACTCTTGGGGAAGTTCTCTTCAAGTCTGCTGGAGTGGATCATTGGTGGGGCTAACTTGGACTCCATCCCAAGTTCAGGGTAAGACTTTTTATTTAGTATTTAGCTTTCTTACAATTATAGAATGGGTAGTACTCAAAGAAATACTGAAGTTTTATTCGAGGCGATGTTGTTTACAAGGTGTTGAACGGGGAATCCTGCGGGTGTAGGACTGGTTATTTTAGAGACTTTCCAGAAGTCAGGTAAGAGGATAAACTAAATCTGGATTTCATGAAAATGATTTATTATTTTATAGTATTTAATTTTAGATAAATATGTATGTTGTAGAATTATGTTAGAAATAATGTTGTTGATTAGAAATATGATTAATACCTACTTTGTGTGGCATGAGTAATATTTACCATGAAAAATTATGATGATGGAATATTATGTTTACAAAATAAGTATATTTTTACTACTTCTGGGAAAATGTTAAATAATACAGAGATTTTTTGGACCAAGGTTTTTATATGATATATTGGCGTACAAGCCGAGATTTTTATATGATATGTCGGCGTACGGGCCGAGATTTTTATATGATATGTCGGCGTATGGGCCGAGGATTTTATATAAAATACCGGCGTAAGGGCCGAAGATTTTTATGATATGTTATTCAAAATTATATGAAGATATTAATTTGACAGATATCATTACGAAATAGCCATGTATCATTATTTGGAAATATATTATATGTTATCAGAACCTGGTTGGCTTGGTTTAGGCTTTCATGAAGCACGGTACCGTAGTTATATGTTCACAATCATGATTTATGTTAGTGCTATCGCTTGTCGTACGAGGCAGTGGAAGATCAGCAATCGATGTGATTTATTATAGCGCAGGCATCCCTATGGTGTCTGGACCAAGAGGGGCAGACCCATCGTACTTACAAACTTTTGTTTGATCTAGCGTGGCCGGCTAACCATTGCTAGGTCCTGCCTTCGAGCCGCACAACCCAGTCATGTGGGGATAAGACATGACATCAACCAACTATCCATCCAGAATGTTTTTTATGTACAGTTATACGAGAGAATTTATACATATAGAAATTTAGTATGTTATACCATGATATGATAAAATATGTTTTTCCACATATATGATACGGGTAGATTTACTAAGTATGATTTTTATACTGTTAAATGTATATCATCGAATTACTTATGTTGCCGCACACTGATATTAGTTTATTTCCCTTACTGAGAGGTGTCTCACCCCAATTATCTAAACATTTCAAAAGTCCCAGATAGATGAGCGGATAAAGCTCCACAGCGTTAGAGTTCAGTTGTTTTACCCTGTCTGAAGGGTAAGTCTTGTTGCTAGAGTTTGACAGATTTTTGGGTGATGACCCTAGACAACTTTTGGATGTTTTGGGATATGTGTATGTATATGACAGTTGTAGTAAGACTCTGGTATTGTGTTGGTTTGACAATTTGATATGTATATGATTTTACGTTTCTTGCTGCTTAGGAATCTGTGTTGCGTTTCAGGTATTTCCCTTGGTACCCTTGGGTCCAGGTGGATTATGATTTATCAGGTTGATTATGATTTGTCGGGACTATTATATGGATACTATTATTATAAAATAAAAAAATTGGTAAAATAAGTAGGTCGTTACAACATATATTTATATAACTATTGAAATAATAAGTCATTCCATCTTCAATACCTGCTTTACTGAAAATATAGGTTAAATTATCTCCACAATTTATCATATACTCAAAATAAGTGTTAATAAGAAAAACGGAGATAATTAACCTTACTCACCTTAACCAATTTTTAGAAAATGTAAAACAATTACAACTAATCATTTCAACCAGTCAATTAATCCAGAAAATTCATTACTTAAATTCTGTAGCTTTTTTCTTTATTTTAGTCTGTTCATTTTCAAAAATAATAGCTATTGACTCAACCCTAAGCTCAAAAACCTCAGTTTAAATAGTTGACTTTCAAAACTTACATGATAATCATTTACATACATATATGATTTCCATTTTAACCGATAGAATTTACAAAACAACTTGCTTAATCTATTTCCCTTACCTTATTCACGGAGACTGAGTTTGTAAGATTCCTAAACCAACGCTTGCGACGTTTAGAGCACAAACCCTGTAACCACATATTTTAGTATAATCAGCTAAGTCTTGGAATAATAATTATTTTAAAATCCCTAAACCCATACACTCCCATTAACTAGTTAAATTCTAAAAACGAAAGTATGATCCACTTCTCATATTTAAATTTAATCTCTAACATATTAAAAAAAATATCAATATGATCAAATCCCCGCAATTTAATTTAATTCCAAAATATTCCCAGAATTCTAATTTAATCAAATCCCTACAATTTAACTTAATTCCAAAATGTTTCCAAAAAAATCTATTTAATCAAATTCCTGCAATTTAATTTAATCCCAAGAATATCACCAAAAAATCCAATATAATCCAATCTTGCAGTTTAATTTAATCTTAGGAATATTTCTAAAAATCTAATTTAATCAATTCCCTACAATTTAACTTATTTCCAAAACACTCCCAAAATTTTGATATAATTAAATACTACAATTTAATTTATTAAAATTTTAAAACAATCCACATAATTTGTACTCCTCACCTTAACCTCGGAGTGGTATCTGGAAAGTGCAGTTCAAAAATCTACTTCATTAGACTTGTAGAGAAACGCTCCTAGATCATAGTGGTGGTTTCTGATCGTCAGTTTGGCTAAAGATTTGGGAGAAATTGAAGAAAGAGAGTGGGTTTACCTTATCCCAAGAGTTGTGCCTACAATGCTCTTACGAAAAATCCACTTCGGTTAAATTGACGATGGCGGAGAATGGAACCTAGTGGTATTTTCCGTTTTCCGATCGACTAAGTATTTACCAAGAAAATGAGGAGAGAGAGAGAGAGAGAGAGAGAGAGAGAGAGAGAGAGAGAGAGAGAGAGAGAGAGAATGATGAGAGAGTTGAAAAGAGAGAGAGAGAGCGTGAAACCTCTTTGTACTTCAATTTCCTGAGGAAGTATCCTCAGGAAGTTACTTTCCTTACATATATATACATATATATATATATATATATTATAATATATTATATAATTATATTATTTATTTATTTAATTATTAATAATTATGAATTAATTAATTAACTAATTAATTAAAAAAAAAATTGGGATCACTACACATTTACTGACATAAATCATCTCACCTCAAAGAAACTTGAATACACAATTGTTCGTCATTTTCGAGTTTTGTACTTGATTTAAAATGTTTTCGTATAATAGATAAAATCATTGTGCAATTTAGATCGTCTAATAAATCATCTAAAGGAGGGGGTTACTCTAAACAATCCATATGTGTTTTGATGATATTAACCTATATGTTGTTCTTGATGTTTTCCTATCTTTGCAGATCTTATTTAGTACAGGTACAAAGTGTCTAATACATGGAAGTACCAAATCAGAAGCAAAGATCGGAGCGAGTAGACATCAAATAGGAAAGATCGGAAGGAAGTTGACTTGGAAGCACCAAAGCACATCCTGAAGTTTTTATTGTGTATAAATTAATTGTAATAAGGGTTGTGTGAGTGAGTGCGTATTGTAACTCTTATGGTGTGTGTCTTGCATGATTTCTGAGTAAGAGTTGAGCCATTGCATAAGCATACTAGGACACATGAGCATATAAGATCTACACAAAAGTAACAAACTCACAATTCATAGTTTTCTAAGTTAAAATAAGAGTTTGTCAAATGAATCCTAAAACTCAAATATATTTTCAAAGGGACAAGTTTTTAACATCCTAATTTTAAGAACATTTTTATACTTAGTCCCAATTGTATTAAAACAAGTTTTATGTCCTAAAGGTTCAAAGAAAGTCTAGTATATTTATAAAAGGACATACTAAGCATATAAGATATCAAAATGGGTTTTCAAACGTGTTTTATTAATTAAGATATCTTATATTCAAAAGAAAACTCATTTGGACAAGTTTTAATCTTCATTAGACTTAATATATTTCATATACTTTTATCCAAGAATGTTTTGAGTCATTAAAACACTTTTTGACAAGGAAAAACAAAGCAATCGTCATTACCATAGTGCAGCCTTGAGTCCTGAATACCTTACAGTATTTTGGGTATAACTTTTTATAAAAAATTCCAAATGGGACGTTCTTAGTGTCCTGGAAAGTTAAGACAAAATTCCACAACTTTCATTTAATGACTTTTTCTGATTCAGGGACCTCATTGACGAACACTGGGGATTTGTCGACGAGTCCAGCAGGCAGAATGACACTAACGGACGGAAAACGGCTAGTTTGCCAAATAAAATATTTTTTCTTCCTCCCAAAGGCTAGTTAGCGGCTCCTAAGGCTCTTGGGCTATAAATACAAGCTATTAGACTTGTATTAACATGGTTTTGAAGGTCTTTGATCATTATTAGTAAAAAACATCATTTTATACAAAACCTAGCACATTGCATATTATTTCTTCATTACATGTGCTCATTCTCTCTTACTCACTTATTGTGTTTGATTCAATTATTGAGAGAATAGTGTGAGATTTGAGTTGTAAATCATATTTGCTCATTTTAAGGAGCATTTTTTGTAATCTTCTATCTTCGTGTGAAAGGTTCTTTGTGAACCATGTTGTAAGGTTCTATGTGAACCGAATCGGTAAAGGCTCTTTGTGAGTGGTAGGGATTTGTTCCCAAGTTTGTAAGGCTTGCTCCGCTGCGGAAGGAGTGATTATAGTGGATTGTGGAATCCTTGGCTTGGTGCTAAGGCGTGGACGTAGGCTTGGTGCCGAACCACGTAAAAATACCGGTGTTGTTCTTTCTCTCTCTTACACTTATTATTTTATATCTTGTGTATGATTTATATTTATATTGCGATATAATTTCTTGTATCTTGCCAAGAGTTTTTATTTTGTAGAAAAATACGTATCTCGCGAAAAGAGTCTATTCACCCCCCCTCTAGACTATATACTCCCGAGCTGGGACAACCAACAATCCACATTTCAAAGTTTGAACAATCAAGGACTATATACCCTCTATTAACAACGCATATCAACGGTTACAGCAAACCGTCGATGGTTATATTTGTCTACTGTAGATTTAAATGACGAAGATCTGAGGCAAATTATCACAATAAAGACTAAGGAGCATCAAAGATCCAAAGTCAATGTCTGAGGGTCATATATGCTAACAAATCAGAGCCTATTGATTAAAAAAAGAGAGGATATATGGCAACAAAGTAGATCTTATCTCAAATCAAGGGATTTATAATTATTACCTATGTCATGTAATAGTGTATAAATACCCCTGCTTGTATTCTCTTTAAAGTATGTAGTATTCACAGCTCAGTTATTTGAATAAAAATATCATTGTTCTTCGTCTTTCAATATTTTTTTACCCTCTATTATTAATATCCCATCATGGGGATTTGCGCACACATTACGTATGCAAGACACAAAAATTTCATGCAAAAACAGTACAATATACCATAAAAATAAAAGGAATTTGAAAGGATTGAAATAACTTCTTATTTTCTTAATTTTTATATGATTTTAAAAATATTTTTATGAATTTTCTTCAATTTTATTATACTTTTTTAAATTTGGAATTTTTTTATCATTTACAAAAAATTTGAATTTAGGATTTTTTTTTCTAATTTTGGTAATTTTTTTTTATTTTTTTACCTATTTCAATTGTCTTTTTTTCACTTTTTTATTATTTTTTGTTAAAGATAAAAAATCAAGATAATGCAACAATTTTTTTAAAGAAGGTTATTGATTGTTTTAGGCTTGTCCAAGTTGCACCATTCAAGTTGATATAGGTAGGAAATGACATTCCATTTTGAGCGCAACTCGTGAAGGGGAGAATATGCGCTACATGCTAGGCTGCTCCCTCTTATTCCTTTTGATCATTCTTCCATCGTGCACATAGCAACAAGCTTCCACCGATTTTGTGCCTTCCCTATCCACTAACACAATTGATGTCTCCCTCTATTCAAAACACATTTGAAACTCGTGTAATTAATCTCTTTTGGTTAACTTGAGAAAAAAAATTTGGGGCCCGCACAAGCGATGGAGCATGTGGTTTAATCCTTCACTAGGTTTCATCATCGATGGTATAGAGACTCGAAGAATTATAAAAATTAAATAATAAAAAAAGAAGGAAAAGGAAATTTTAAAAAGGTTCACAGCAGGATCGCGTTCGTCGATGAAGCGGCTTATTGGGATCGTTGACGGGGACACGTGTCTCGTCAACGAGGAATTACCAAGAGGGGTGTTTCAGGGCTTAAAATTCATCGACGAGGAATAAATGCTCATTGAGGAACCTCCTTTTTGTGCTCGTCGATGGGATGACGTGGCTCGTCGACGAGTCTGCATTTTATAAATATGCTAAACCCGAGATTTTGGCAAGAAATATTTGCATGAGGAGTTCCTCTCTCTCTAGAATTTCTCCCTCCTCACCTTCTCTCTAACTTTCTAGCTCGATTCTTCATCGGATTGACGATCCAAAGCCACCACGCTACTCCTGGGAAGTTTCTCTTTATTTCTGCAGAAGTGAATCGTTGGTTAGGCTAACTTGGGAACCAACTCAAAATTTGGGTAAGTTAGTTAACTTCAGTATTATTGGGTATTTGGTGTTTCTGGACTGAGGAGAATATGTTAGGGAAGGAAATACTGAAGTTTTGTTGAGGAAAATGTTAATTTCAGGGTGTTGTGTTGGGAACACTACAGGTGTAAGAATCATGGGTTTTGTTAGCTTCTCAGAAAGTCAGGTAAGGGGATAAACTATGTCAGAATTTTCCATGAAATTATTTTTTATTTTACAGCATTAAATTTCAGGAAAGTATGTATATTATATAATTATGTTTGGGAAATACTGTCATGAACAAGAATAGGATTTAAACATGTTTAATCAGAAAATATGATTTTGGAACCGATTTTACATTCAGGAGATTATCCTATTTCTGTGTGGCAACGAGTTTAATTTCCATATAATTGTATATATCAAGATAGAATGTTTTTCCCAAATCAAACATGATATGATAATTTCCATGGCAATTATAAAACAGTACAAAAATCATGATCTTACATATTAAATAGTACAGAAAAATTATGTTCAGTATATTATGTTATGTCGGCGCAGATGTCGTGTTTCATATTATGTTATACCGGCACAGATGCCGAGGTTCATGTTGGCGCAGATGCCACAATCAAGTATGATCAGATAGAATTTATGAAATATGTACATGACAGTTATTATTATGAAATACGAAATAGCTATGTTCAGTATATGAAACTTACTATATGATATCAGAACCCGGATGGCATGGTTTAGTACAGTTTCAGGAGCACGGTACCGTAACTAAATGTTCAGAATTATGATAGTGCTACCACACAACTAGTAGTGTGGGATATGGTAGTCGATGTGACTTCAGTGTAGAGTGGAGAAGTTCCCCTAGCAGTCCAGGACCAGGTTGGGGTGGGCCCATCGTATTTACAGACTTATGTTTGATCTAACATGGTCGGCCAGCCATTGCTAGGTCCTGCCTTCGGGTTGCACAACCTAATCATGTGGGGGTAAGACATGACATCAACTAACTATCCATCTTGGGTATAATTCAATATTATACAGTTATATAAGATGATTTTCACGTTAGTAATTTATTACATTATATTATGTTATGAGGAATCATGTTTTATTCAGGTATGATATCAATAGTTTTTACCAATTATGATGTATGTACTGATATTATGTATAACACGAAAACACTCATGTTGTCACACACTGATTCTAGTTTATTTCCCTTACTGAGAGGTGTCTCACCCCTGCTATATAATCATTTCAGGAAATCCAGGTAGAGGAACGGATAGAGCTCCGCTACAGTAGAGACCGATGGGGCTACCCTATATGAAGGGTGAGTTTTTAAGTTAGGGTCAAGTTTATTTTTGGGTTGAGACCCTAGGGTACTTTTGGTCTTTTTAGTGGATGACTGTATGTATATAATATTTTTAGTAAGACTTTGGTTTTGTGGTTGGTTGTATGGTAAGTTGTAATTTTACGTTTCTTGCTATTTAGGTATCTGATTTTGGGTATATCCCTAGTACTCATGGGTCCAGGTTGATTATGTTATTCAGCTGAACAGGATATTAGACTTATTATATTAAATGTCATTATGGGAAAAAAAATATATGGTAAATTAGGCAGGTCGTTACAGTTTGGTATCAGAGCCTAGGTTGCTAGGTTCTGTAGACTTTAGAGTGCAGCGGAAACAATACCAAAGTATAGGAAAAAGATTTAAGGTTTTGTTTTGCAATTTAGAGACAAGACTTCCGTAGTGGTTTCTGTGTCTTTCTTGGAGTGATGATTTCAGGAAAGTCATAGTAAACTATTGTCGGGTTGTGTTTCTAGAGTGTAGGACTAGATCTTGAAATAAGATAAGGATGTCAAGATAGGGGATTTTGGTTAGATGCGTAAGTTATAAGAATAGGGTCCCTAAGTCATATTTATTGTCTTTTCAGGATGGACCTTGGAGGAGGTAGTGCCTATGCGAGCGGTTGTGACGGTGCAGGACCCTCGAGTGCAGGCGGGACTGATTCTGATGTGGTATTACGCAGTGTGGCTAATGAAGTAAAGAAAGCAAGACGGTTTGAAAAGGATTGAGGCGTGAAATCTATAGGCAAGTTATGGTATTGAAAATACAGGATTTTGCTGAGTTAGTTGATAGAGGAGCTTTGGCTGAGGCCGGTAAGCGGTTGGATGCAGAGGAACAGGGACAGAAGAAGAGGTCCACACCTTCAGACTTTCAGCAGGGCTTTGGTCGAGGTCAGTGGAGGAGAGGAAACTACGACAGAGGTCAGAGGCAGGAGACTGGGGGTCGTGAGGTTCAGGGTGCTCAGACCTACCCTATATGTCATATGTGTGGAAAGAGGCATCAGGGGAAGTGCCGAGTCAAGAGAGGTTTATGTTATTTTTGTGGAGGATCGAGGCATCTAGCATGAGATTGTCCTACACCTATTGGTACTACTCCTGCTCCAAGCAGTTCAAGGGAGGTTA
This sequence comes from Malania oleifera, assembly GCF_029873635.1. Taxonomy (NCBI): domain Eukaryota; kingdom Viridiplantae; phylum Streptophyta; class Magnoliopsida; order Santalales; family Ximeniaceae; genus Malania; species Malania oleifera. The sequence goes on from NC_080420.1 coordinate 2,952,695, forward strand.
CCAGGCGCCTTGTGGAGGTCATCAGAGGAATGTGGCCCCAGCAAGGATTTATGCTATGATGCCAGAAGATGCTAAGATGACCACAGACGTCATGACAGGTACCTTTATTGTTTTGTCATGCCATGCTATTGTTTTATTTGATTCGGGTGCTACTCATTCCTTTGTGTCTGCGAATTTCATTAAATTTTCTGGAGGCGAGACCTAGTTATTAGATGTAGTAATGTTAGTAGCTTCACTGGCTGGTTTAGTGACAATGTGTTGTAGGGTGCTCAAAGGCTATTCTGTAGAAATTCAAGGGAGAGTGCTACCTGTCGATTTAATTGTACTTGACATGCATGGGTTCGATGTAATATTGTGTATGAATTGGCTGGCAACTAACTATGCTAATATCGACTATCATCTGAAATAAGTAGTTTTCAAACCACTAGGCAAGCAAAAATTCAAGTTTGTGGGGTCGCAGGTGTGTTCCCCGCCTCAGTTAGTATCAGCTATGCAAGCGAGAAGGCTACTCCTAGATGGTTGTCAAGAGTTTATGGCTTTTGAGAAAAAGGTGTTAGGAAATGAGTTGAAGCTTAGTAATAAACCAGTGGTTAAGGAGTTTCCAGATGTTTTCCTAGAAGAATTGCTAGGATTGCCTCTTGATCGCGAGGTAGATTTCCCTATTGATCTACTTCCCGGGACAACACTGATCTCTAAGGTTCCTTATAGAAGGGCTCTAGCGGAGTTAGGAGAGCAAAAGGATTAGTTGCAAGACTTATTGGATAAGGGTTTTATTTGGCCCGATGTATCATCGTGGGTAGCTCTAGTGTTATTTGTAAAGAAGAAGGACAGGTCTATAAGTATGTGCATAGATTACAGGGAAATTAATAAGGTGACAATCAAGAACAGGTATCCTCTACCTTGTATAGACGATCTATTTGATCAGCTTCAGGGTAAGTGAGTCTACTCTAAGATTGACCTCAGATTAGGCTACCACCAGGTGAAAGTAAAAGCAGAGGATGTCTCGAAGATAGCCTTCAAGAACAGGTATGGGCATTATGAATTCTTTGTTATGCCTTTTGGTCTGACGAATGCTCCTGTTGTATTTATGGATTTGATGAATAGAATTTTTCATTAGTATAGACCGGTTTGTTGTGGTTTTCATTGATGATATACTGGCCTATTCGAGAAGTTTTGAGGAGCATGATGCACACTTACGGCTGGTACTTTAGATGCTCAGAGAAAAGAAATTGTATGCCAAGTTTAGTAAATGTGAATTTTGGTTAGAGAAAGTGACATTTTTGGGGCATGTTATATCAGGGGATGAAATTTCTGTGGATCCCAGTAAGATTGAAGCAGTAATGAATTGGGCCAAGCCAAAGAATGTTTAGGAAATTAGGAGTTTTTTGGGGCTGGCAGGTTATTACCGTCAGTTTGTTGAGGGATTCTCAGCATTATCAGGGCCTCTAACACGTCTAACCAGGAAGAATGTCAAGTTTGAATGGGATGACAACTATGAATGGAGCTTTCAGGAACTGAAGTAGAGGCTTGTCACTGCACCAGTGTTGATCATTTTGTCAGGGGGTCATGGTTATGTAGTTTATAGTGATGTGTCTTTGAAAGGGCTCAGTTGTGTATTGATGCAGCATGGTAGGGTTGTAGCTTATGCCTTTTGACAGTTGAAAGAGTATGAAAAGAACTATCCTACCCACGATCTGGAATTGGCTGCAGTGGTACACGCGTTAAAGATTTGGAGGCATTATTTGTATGGTGAGAGATGCAAGATATTCACCGATCACAAAAGTTTGAAGTACTTCTTCAATCAAAAGGAGTTGAGCATGAGACAAAGAAGGTGGTTGAAACTTATTAAAGAATATGGCTGCACTATCAGTTACCACCCAAGGAAGGCAAACGTGGTAGCTGATGCTCTGAGCAGGAAATCAGTGGGATCAACATTGGCAGCTATAAAGGTTCAGCATCCGATCCATATAGATCTAGAGAGACTCGGTGTAGAGTTGGTAGAGAGTGACCCTCAGGCATTTATTACCAACCTAGTATTGCAGTCTACTCTATGAGAAATGATTAAAACCGCTTAGAGGGATGACGTAGAACTAGCAGAGCTAATAACTAAGGTGCATGACGGACAGGGGGAGGAGTTCATTATTTCATATGACGGAACTTTGCAGTTCCATACCAAATTATGTGTGCCTGCAGATGCTGATATCAGAAGGACGATTTTAGAGGAAGCTCATAGGTCCTTGTATATGATTCATCCAGGTAGTACTGAAATGTATAGGGATCTGCGAGAGTCTTACTGGTGGAGCGGTCTGAAAAGGAAAATTGCCGAGTTCATACAGCAGTGTCTAACGTTCCAGCAAGTAAAAGTTGAGCACCGGAGGCCGACAGGCCAGTTGCAACCACTTTACATCCCAGAGTGGAAGTGAGATCCTGTATCTATGGAATTTGTGACGGGTTTGCCACTGGCACCGCTATTTGGGTGGTCGTTGATAGATTGACGAAGACCGGTCACTTCATTCCTATTAAAGTCAACTACTCCATGGAGAGACTAACAAAATTATATATTTAGGAGATTGTACAATCACATGGAGTGCCAGTGTCTATTGTATCAAACCGAGACCCACGATTCACGTCACGGTTTTGAAGGAGCATGCAGGAGGCTCTGGGGTCTCAATTACTCAGACTGAGAGGGTGATTCAGACATTAGAGGATATGCTGCGGGCGTGCGTGCTGGATTTTGGGGGTGGTTGGACCCAGTATATGTCGCTGATAGAGTTTGCATACAATAACAGCTATCAGGTCAGCATTGGCATGGCACCTTATGAGGCGCTCCATGGTAGGAGATGTCAATCTCCTCTTTACTGGGATGAGGTTGGCGAAAGGCGAGTTTTGGGACCAGAAATTGTGCAGCAGGCGTACGATAAAGTTTAGCTCATCAGAGACAAAATCAGTGCTGCTCAAAGTCAGCAAAAAAGCTATGCCGATACACGACGCAAGGAATTGGAATTTGAAGTTGGGAATCATGTATTTTTTATGATAGCGCCATTGAAGGGAGTTATGAGATTTGGGAGGAAGGGTAAGTTAAGCTCTAGGTTCATTGACCTTTTTGAGATTCTTGAAAAAGTAGGGTCAGTTGCCTATCGACTGGCTTTACCACCAACATTATTTAGAATTCACGACGCATTTCATATTTCCATGTTAAGTAAATATGTCATAGATTCCTCCCATATCATCAATTATGCCGAGTTAGAACTCAGTGATACTTTGGCTTATTAGGAAACTCCCGTGCAGATTCTAGACAGGAAGGAATATGAATTGCGCAGTAAGAGGATTCCATTAGTAAAAGTCATGTGGAGGAATCAAGCAGTGGAAGAAGCTTTTTGTGAGCTTGAGGAAGAGATACAACAAAAATACGTGCATTTGTTTAGCGGAGAATAACAGTAATCAAGAAGAGATACAAGTAGATATGTAATGTTTCTTTTATGCAGGTTAGTTAGTATATGTAATAATTTTCAGTTGTAGGTAGTGTTTTGGTTTTGGGAGAATTTTATTTTATGTAATCTCCCAGAATCCTGAATGTAACCACGATATTCTTTTGCCACAAGTGAGGGTAAATAATAAAATAATTAGCCCATTTTCTTTAAGGGATGGTGAATCACTCAAATAGTAAATTTTGAGAACAAAATTCTCATAAGAAGGGAAAAATGTAGAAATCCGAAGAATTATAGAAATTAAATAATAAAAGAGGGAGAAAAAAGAAATTTTAAAAAGGTTTCGCATTCGTCGACGAAGTAGCTTATTGGGATCGTTGAAGGGAACACGTGTCTCGTCGACGAGGAATTACCGAGAGGGGTGTTTCAGGGCTTGAAATAAGTCGACGAGGAATAAGTGCTCATCGACGAACCTCCTTCTTGCGCTCGTTGATGAGATGACATGGCTCATTGATGAGTTTGCATTTTATAAATATGCTAAACTCGGGATTTTGGCGAGAAATTTTTGCATAAAGAGTTCCTCTCTCTAAAATTTCGACCCCCTCACCTTCTCTCTAACTTTCTGGCTTGATTATTCGTCAGATCGATGATCTGAAGCCGCCACGCTACTCCTGGGAAGTTTCTCTTTATTTATGCAGGAGTGAATTGTTGGTTAGGCTAACTTGGGAACCATCCCAAAATTTGGGTAAGTTAGTTAATTTTAGTATTATTGGGTATTTGGTGTTTCTGGACTGAGGAGAATATGTTAGGAAAGGAAATACTGAAGTTTTGTTGGGGAAAATGTTAATTTCAGGGTGTTGTGCTGGGAACACTGCAGGTGTAAGAATCAGGGGTTTTGTAAATTTCTCAGAAAGCCATGTAAGCGGATAAACTAAATCAGAATTTTTCATAAAATTATTTACAACATTAAATTTAAGGAAAGTATGTATACTATGTAATTATGTTTGGGAAATACTGTTATGAATAGGAATAGGATTTAAACATGTTTAATCAGAAAATATGATTTTAGAACAAATTTTACATTCAGGAGGTTACCTTATTTCTGCGTGGCATGAGTTTAATTTCCATATAATTGTGCATATGAGGATAGAATGTTTTTCCGAGATCAAGCATGATATGATAATTTCCATGACAATTATAAAACAGTACAGGAATCATGATCTTACATATTAAACAGTACAGAAAAAATATGTTTAGTATATTATGTTATGCCGGTACAGATGTCGTGTTTCATGTTATGTTATGCCGGCGCAGATGTCATGTTTAATGTTATGTTATGCCGATGCAGATGCCAAGGTTCATGTTGGCGTAAATGCCACAATCAAGTATGATCAGATAGAATTTATGAAATATGTACATGACAGCTATTATTATGAAATACAAAATAGCTATGTTGAGTATATGGAACTTATTATATAATATTAGAACCCGGATTACATGATTTAGTATAGTTTCAGGAGTACGGTACCGTAGCTATTTGTTCAGAATTATGATAGTGCTATCACACGACCAGTAGTGTGGGAGATGGCAGTCGATGTGGCTTCAGTGTAGAGTGGAGTAGTCCCCTTGGCAGTCCGGGACCAGGTTGGGGTGAGCTCATCGTATTTACAGACTTATGTTTGATCTAGCATGGTCGGCCAACCATTGCCAGGTCCCGCTTTCGGACTGCACAATCTAGTCATGTGGGGGTAAGACATGACATCAACTAGCTATCCATCCTGTGTGTAATTCAGTAGTATACAGTTATATAAGATGATTTTCACGTTAGTAATTTAGTATGTTATGTTATGTTATGAGGAATCATGTTTTATTCAGGAATGATATCAATAGTTTTTACCAAATATGATGTATGTAATTATATTATGTATAACACGAAAACACTTATGTTGTCACACACTGATATTAGTTTATTTCCCTTACTGAGAGGCGTTTCATCCCAGTTATATAAACATTTTAGGAAATCCAGGTAGAGGAGCGGATGAGCTCCGCTATAGTAGAGACCGGTGGGGCTACCCTATCTGAAAGGTGAGTTGTTAAGTTAGTGTCAGGTTTATTTTTGGGTTGAGACCCTAGGGTATTTTTGGTCTTTTTAGTGGATGATTGAATGTATATAATAGTTTTAGTAAGACTCTGGTTTTGTGGTTGGTTGTATGGTAAGTTGTAATTTTACGTTTCCTGCGACTTAGGTATTTGAGTTGTATTTTGGGTATATCCCTGGTACCAATGGATTCAGGTTGATTATGCTTCAGTTTAACAGGATATTAGACTTATTATATTAAATGTTATTATATAAAAAAAATATATATGGTAAATTAGGCAGGTCGTTACAGATGGTCCAAGATTGTCTATTTTTTCCTCTCTCTCTCTCTCTCTCTCTCTCTCCTAACCAGGGTTTGCTCTTTCATCAACTCCTTCTCTCAATAGGCTTGCAAATTCTACTCGCTCTCTATCTTAAAAATACACACACACTTCCATCACTTTTTTTTTTTTTTTTGGCATATCCAATGCTAGCATTTTCAAACACATCATATTGTCTTTATTACCTTTATAATCAATGTGTTTTATATTTTAAATTTTTACAAATCTTTGTTTTAAATTTGGAGTCAAATAAATTAAAAGAGAGTCGAAGGAGCATATTATCTTAGGGGTTTGATATGCCTATAAATATTGTTTTGCAAAACTCCATCTCTCATTTATTAGAATTTTTATTCTTTTGGTTTGCCCATAATGACAATCATTGTTCCTCCTACTAAGAATCTTAAAGTTCTTATTTTAAATACAAACTTATGTAAATTAAAAAATATATATAATATATAAAATTATATTAAATTTTAACTAAATTTACATTGAATGTGTTGACTTTATGAGTCCAGTCCCATTGATTATAACAAATCCAAAATATCTCACTTGTGCATCTAGTGTTTGAACCAAAATTTATCTTAGAAGACACGAAGAGTTGAGGTACAATGGAAGTCATGAGGAATTGAAAGCTCACATCACCTAACTTGCTGTATGGCAAGTGAAGAGCAAGAAATGAAGATGATTTATTTTGAATTGTAATGCATTAAGTTTGGACTGTAATATGCTTGTCTTGCATGATATGATGAATGTTCAATATGAACTATGGACTAACCATAGAGAACCAAAAAATTTCTAGAAAAACTTTTCATTAAATGTCATACTCATACACAAAAGATTTGAAAAGTTTTAAGGTTAAAATTAGGGCTAAAATCATGATTTTAACTAAGCTCAATCGACCGGCCAAAAAGGCCCAGTTGACCAACCCTGGGCCTTCTTGGAGATATGTATATATGTGGATATCACAAGTTTGTGTTTAACCACCAACCTAATATATCTCATCTTAGAATTTTTGGTTGCGCAGTATATGTTCCTATTGCACCTTCACAATGAAGTAAGATGGGACCACAGTGTCGGCTTGCTATTTATGTTGGTTTCGATTCTCCTTCTATCAATAGATATCTTAAACCACTAACAGGTGATCTTTTTAGAGCAAGATTTCTAGATTGTCAATTTGATGAATCAGTTTTCCTGTCATTAGAAGAAGGAAAGGTAAAGGATTAAAAATACAAGAAATTTGTTGGAACACACCAACTTTGTCTAATCTTGATACACGCACAAATCAATGTGAACTTGAAGTTCAAAGAATAATTCATTTGCAGAATGCTGCAAATCAATTGTCAGATATTTTTACAGACACCAAAAAGGTCACTCAATCACATGTTTCGGCCGCAAATATTCCTATTAGATTGATTGTTCCTAAAGAACACCCAATAGGAATAGCATCTAATGAATCTAAAATGCTCCAAAAGTGTGGTAGACCAATTGGCGCAAAGGATACTATTTCTCGAAAGAAAAAGAAAATGAATAAAAGTGACACTCCAAAAGAGGTCATTAACACTCAAGAAGAGGTTAACAGAAATATAGATAAACAATCCCATATTTTCACCGAAGCAACGCCAAAAGTGTTTCCAGTACCGAAAAATTATGAGATCTCACTAAAATTTGGAAATATGCAGAGAATAAATGAAGTTATTGTTGACAATGTGTTTGCATATGCGATTGGTTCAGAAATTATTAATGATAATGAGCTTAAACCTCAAACTGTAGAAAAATGTCGATATTGAAATAATTGGCCAAAATAGAAAGAAGCAATATATGCTGAGCTAGACTCATTAGCCAAACTTAAGATATTTGGACCAGTATTCTAAATACCTGAGAATGTCAAACCTGTTGGGTATAAATGGGTTTTTTTTTTACGTAAAAGAAATGAAATGAATGAAATTGTGAGATATAAGGCGCATCTTGTAGCACAAGGTTTCTCACAAAGGCCTGGAATAGATTATAATGAGACCTATTCCCTTATTATGGATGCAGTTACTTTTAGATTTCTGATTAGTTTAGTGGTTTCTGAAGGACTTGACATTTGCCTTATGGACGTAGTAACAACTGACTTGTATGACTCATTGGATAATGACATATATATATATATACATATATGAAAATCCCGGAAGGATTTAAAATACATAAAGCATATAATCCAAAACAACGATAAATGTATTCTGTTAAATTACAAAGATCCTTATATGAACTAAAACAATCTGGACGAATGTGGTACAATCGTCTAATTGAAGATCTGTTGAAAATTGGATATGAAAGTAATCTTATCTGTTTTTGTGTTTTTATTAAGAAGATAAATTCTGGATTTGCTATAGTCGCAGTTTATGTCGATGACATAAACATGGTAGAAACTCCAGAAGAGATCTTAACGACTGCCGACTACTTAATGAAAGAATTTGAAACGAAGGATTTTGGGAGGACAAAATTTTGTCTTGGTTTTCAAGTTGAATATTTAACAAGTAGAATTCTTATTCATCAATCATCTTATGTAGAAAAAATCTTGAAACAATTTTATATGGATAAATCTTATCCATTAAGCTCCCCGATGGTTGTTCGTTCACTTGATGTGAAAAAAGATTTTTTTTGTCCTCGAGAAGATGATGAAAAAATCCTTGGTCTTGAAGTACCCTATCTTAGTGCAATTGGAGCACTCTTGTATCTTGCAAATTGCACTAGACCAGATATAACTTTTGCGGTAAATTTGCGGGTAAGGTTTAGTTCTACACCAACTCAGAGACATTGGAATAGAGTAAAACATGTTCTTTGTTATCTCCGCGGCACATCTGATATGGGTTTGTTTTACCCAAAGTAAGTAAAGTCCGTGTTGAAAGGATATTGTAACGCCTCGACCCTCTACGTGGGTCGGAGTGCTACTAATCCATTCATTTACCTGATAATCTACATTCTAATATCATGTATGCATCGAAAAACATAATTATAATCTTCCAACAAATATAATACCAAAGTTTTCTACTCCTATCTATACACCATAATAAATTAATCATCCATCTATATTCAACATATATAAATATTCCCAAAAACATCCAGTATTCACAATCATTCCTATCTCAAAAAACTCAAAACATAGAACAAAAGAAAACATAAATTTATACATCTAAAAATTAACATAAAAATATATACCCTTCTCTTTATATTTCCCAAAAAATGTTATAACACCTCGAGCCCTCTAAGCTCGATCTCGAGAAAATCCTGAAAAAGATAAATTCATATTCTGGTGAGACACGTCTCAGTAAGGGAAGAAACAATATATTAAACACAACGTGTGATTAACATGAGGTATATAACAACATAATATTTAACATTTGAAAATTGTTAACACAATTTATGACATCATTCTCTGATCCTAATCAAACATATACAAAAGATTTAACCCACGAGATTACCTGAGGATAGAGGTGATTACCCGCCTATACAAGTAGCACCCCTCTGCTCTAATACCTAGACAACCCAAAGGTCACAGTTCAAGCATACCAGGGCACTCACCTTACTCAGTAAGTCCTCAAGTGATAAATTGATTTTGTACTTACACAGTTCATACAAAAGTTTACAGGTGAAAACTCTCAAGAATAGGGAAATCTACCCACCCATACAAGTAGTTTCCCTTTGCCCTAGCACGTTATGCAGCCTACTGCTACACCTGATACAACTAGGGCACTCGCCTTTCTCAGCAAGCCCTTAGTCGAAGAATTTGCCTCGCCCAAACGTAACATGTTCTACTAGCATAAATACTGATAATATCATAATACATTATTTTGTTTGTCATTATTCTACATTTCTCAACTGTTCAGGTTTCCATTTTTTACTTTTCATTTCATTTCACTTTACGTGACTCTTTCCCATTTTACATGGTTCACATTTCACATTTCATTTCCATTTCATTCATTTCCATTTTCATTTCATTTCATTTCATATCCAGCATCTTTCAGCTGTTTTATCCAACATTTTTCAGCTGTCATACATTTACCCAGCATCTTTCAACTATTTTACTCAACATCTTTCAACTGTTTTACCCAACATCTTTCAACTATTTTACCCAGTATTTTTTAGCTGTCATACATTTACCCAGCATCTTTCAGCTGTTTTACCTAACATATTTTAGTTGTTTACATGGTTGCATTAACACACACAAGCAGCATAATTCATATCATATTTCATTCTAAATGTATTACTTACTTAACATGCATCTCATACATTTAACATATATTTCCACACAACATTCCTATTTACTCATGCTTCACAATTTAGTAATAAAATTCATACACTGCCTGTAAAATAAGCCAACCAACATTCAATATTTATATACTGAAAATACCTTTCATTTCTTACATAATTACCCTGAAAATATTTTCTCACTTTTATCAGTTTATTTTTGCATATACATATATAATAAACAGCCCTAAGTTCGAAAAAAACATAATTTAAACAGTTGACATTTTAAACCCATACCAAAACATATACACGTACATATAACACAATTTATTTTTTATTAAATTCATAAAAAATCTGATTTAATATATATATTTTTCCTTACCTGATTTCTTGAATTACGCCGACAGGGACTCTGAAAAAAATACCTGCGGCGCCCATCCGGACCCTGAATAAAAAATTATAGTTTCATGTAATTAATTCTGAATAAAATATTATTTTAATATTTTCTAAATTCATAAATTCTAAATAAATAAATATATCCTTAAATATAGCCAAATTATCAAAATTTTCAAATCCCACTTTCGCTTTGAAGTGAAGCCTAAAAAATCCCAATTGGAAATTTACTTATGTCAAAATGACGATGATCACGACTAGGATCCTATGGTAGTGTCTGATCGTCGATTTGAATGCAGATTTAATGAGAAATTAAGAGATTAGAGAAAATATACATTTTTCCAAGAGTGGTACTTACGCCGCTCCCACGACAAATTCGCTCAATTAGAAATGTTGGTGGCGGAGTTAAGAATCCTATAATACCTTCCGTTTTTCGATTGACGCTCGTTATGCTGACGAAATTAAGAGAAAAAGAGATGAAGACGGAAGGAGATGACGGAGAGTGGGAGACTGCGTGAGAGAGCACGATGAAGATGATGGATTGGATTTCAAATTGAAATCCAATCCATTTTATTACATTTAATATATATTATTTTAATATTATATATATATATTTATTTCAATTTTTTTACTATTTCTTTTTATTTATTTATTTATTTATTTAATTTAATAATATATAATTAATTAAATTTAAATTTTTTTTTCATACAATTTTTTTTACTTGTTTATTTAATACATTAATTTAATAATGTTTAACTAATTAATTGATTAATAATTTTAATTAATTAATTTTTTTAATTTTTTTTCGGGTTATTACAGATATGCTGACACTGGATATCTTTCTAATCCTCATAAAGATCGATCACAAATAGGCTATTTTTATATGTGGTGATACTGCTATCTCATGGCAATCTGTAAAGCAAGCAATTACTATTATCTTTTCAAACCATTCAGAAATATTGGCAGTTCACGAAACAAGTCGTGAATATGTATGGTTGAGAACTATAATCCAACACATTAAAGGGACAAGTAGATTATCACTGCAGAATGACAAACCAACAATATTGTACGAGAACAATGCAACATGTATTGCACAAATCAAAGGTGGGTATATAAAAGGTGATAGAACTAAACATATTTCATTAAAGTTCTTTTACACTCATGAACTTCTGAAAAAAGAAAATGTTGACATTTGTAAAATTCGTTCAAGCGACAACTCAGCAGATCTATTCACAAAAATATTATCAATTTCAATTTTCAAAAAACATATACATAACATTGGAATGTGACAACTTAAGGACAATTTTTAATTAATTGTATTTTTTAGGAAAAGTATGAATACTATTCTCTTTTTCTTTCGTTAAGATTTTGTCTCACAGAATTTTCCTTAGCGAAGATTTTAACGAGACATTCATAGTATATAGTCATCCAAGGAAAAGTGCTGTAAAACGTGTATATTATACATGTGGATGACTATCTTAAAAATAAGTTATAATTTTGGTATGTTCACATAATGATTCATTATAAAATTGACCTTTGGGATGCTAATATAATATTTACCGATATAAGGACATATTTTACAATTAAAATTGATAAAAAAAGACATTTAACAACATCTAGTTTCTTAAAAACTAGACTACAATTTTTATACTTCTAAATTTCTTTACTTTAATTTTTTTATAATTTTCTCTTTATTTCATTTACAACACTTATTACATTTTAAATTAAATATTTCCGTAAAAATACCAAATGTAACCCAAATTTATTCTCATTCTAATCAGCGAAGCTGGTTGGGGAATGCAAAGCCAATGGCGCAGCTTCTCAGCCTAAACCCTTTACCAGCCAAAACCATCCATGGCTTTTCTTCACCCCCTATCAGGTTCTGCACTGCAAGCCGCCGCCAAAACGGGAGCCACAACCGAGCTTCCTTGCACCGGCAACCGCAGTGCAATGGCAGATTTTCGTGCCTCTTCTCGGACAATCGCAAACAGGTACCCAAAAATCTTTCTGGTTTTTCGTCTGCGTTCTTTCTGTATGTCGGATCACTCGTATTTTGTTTGTTATTGATTGGGCAATCTGGTAGATTGTGGCCCAGATTTTTTTTTGAAAGCCCTAATTCCCTTTATAGCTGCTGACATTTCTGGGTTTGAAAAATTGATTGTATAATTTAGACGAATGGGTTTTCGATTGTGCATTCAGTGTTTTACGGGGAAGTCAAGGGAATAGTTGTCAAGAACTGTAGTACTGCGTTTGGAAGTGGTGTTGAAGGATTTGGATTTGTCATTTGTATGGATTTGTACAAAATATAGTATAGAATTATATTGAAATTTGACGAATTCCACAAAATTCAAACCTAGAGTTCAATCTTCATGTTCCCAAATGCACTGTAATGACCAACGGAAGATTTAGAGGATTGGGGGTGTGGATGGTTTGCCAGCATAGCACGGTCTGTTCCAGAGTGTTTCCATTGCGCAAGAAGAGGGGCTAGATTATGTAAATATAAATGCTATGAATTTAGGGATTAGTTTACATGCAACTTTGAAGGTACCTCAAGTCCCGTGGCATGGTAATGACTAATGAGCATGCATGTCTTGGGTTTTTTCTTTTTCTTGTGCCAGGTTAACTTTTTCTATTTAATGTAGTCCTCAAAACTAGAAAATCATGCAGTCTTTAACCATAGGTGTTTGAAGAGGCCCATTTTAGATTAGAAGCAAGTTGGTTGTTCGAAAGTTCGAACTTCAAAATCTGCTCAACTGAGTGGATTGAGATATGCTTGACCTGAGCTCAAGTAGCACATTCAAGTTTGGTTTGTTTCTGATTTATTAAGCATATTCAGAAGCTTAATTAATTTTCACTGATCACAAGTTGTTCTATTATCATTAACTTTTCAATTGTTTTCAGAATTAGGCTTTTTAGGAGTTTATTTTCCTACAACTACATGTGCATAGTGGATGTTATATTATTGCATATTGAAATTGTTCAGTAAGAGATATATTTAAACTTGCTAAAGTTAGAGAAAAGAAGAGTAAGGACTTAGGAAATGTAAAATATATTAAAAGTGAGGATGAAATTGTCTTGGTTAAGGACGAAGATATTAAAGAAAGATGACGAAGTTACTTTAGTAAGTTGTTTAATGAAAGCCAAATAGAAGGCTTAAACTTAGAATTGTCAAATGAAGAAAAAACTAAAAATATGAGATTTATTCGCAAAATTAGAGTTAACGTAGTTCAGTTTGCACTAAAAAAATAAAAAATGAGAAAGCTAAAGCTTGGCTTTGTTGTTATTGTTGTTGTATATTGAAATTGTTTAGTAATGGTGCTTGAAATTGAAGGGGTTGTTTGGTATAATTGTCAAAACTGTGAAAACAAAAATCAGAAACGAAAACAAAATTGGAAATAAAAACAAAAAACCGATAATTAGCAACTTGTTTACTCAATACTTTTAAATCTAAGATAAATTTATAAACTTGATTGGATGAATGCTCATTTTTGTCCTTGAATCAAATTGCAATAAAATAAATATAATTGGAATAATAGAAATGCAAAAGGAATACAAATTTTTAAAATATTATTATAAATATTTACTTAATTATTGTATTTGAAAACTCACTTTTTAGCGCCACAAGAATAATCATATCGTGCATGACAATTGAAAAATAAAACAGTCATTATTAATTTTTAAAATTTTTTTTTTTGAAATTTTATGGATATTTTTATCTTAAATGTATTTTGAATGCACATGGTCTCTATTTTAATTTTAATTAAAAATTATGTATAAAATGAACAACTTAATCAACAAAAGTTAATGCTAGGTATTAAAGTATTCTGGTGTTTGCCGAAAGAACTAAAAACCACAAATTTGATTTTCAGTTTCATTGAAGACAATTGAAGATCAACAAAAGAAGCGGAAAACTAGTAACATAGACAATGGTGTTGTCATAATTTGTTTCTTCATTGCATATAAACATAAACAAAATACAAAAATGATGCCAAAGAGACCCTAAGCTTTGAGTTAGTTTATTTAATTCACCAATATATAAAACAAATGAGGATGATAGTGTCTTGATTAAAGTAGAAGACATAAAAAAAGGATGGTGAAGTTATTTTAGTAAGCTATTTAATGAAAAGTAAGTAGAAGGCGTAAACTTATAATTGACAAATGAGGAAAAATTTGAAAATTTAATTTATTTTTGGAAAAAATAGGTTTAATGAAGTTATGTTGGCATTAGAAAAGATGAAAAATGGAAAAATTATAGGATTGGAATTAAAGTTGGAAACACATAGGTGATAACGAATTATATGATTCACTAATCTATTTATTACAATTATATAAACTAGGAAAATGTCAAATGAGTAGAGGAAAAATACTTTATTACCTATACACAAAAATGTAGGAGATATTCAAAATTGTAATAAATATCATGTAGTCAAACTTATGAGTTAGACAATGAAATTGTGAGAAAGGGTAATTGAACAAAGACTTAAGTTAGACATAAGGGTCTTTAAAAATCAATTTGGTCTTAAGCCTAGAATATTAACTAGGGAAAAGTTTAAGAAAAAGAAGAGAGACTCAGATGTGGTTATTGACTTAGAGAAAGATTACGTCAAGGTACCTAGGGAAGTTTTATGGTAGATTTTATAAAAAAGGGAGTATGTAACATGTATATTGATGCCATTAAGGATATGTATGATAGAGTAATGACTAGTGTTAGGATTACAGGTGGAGAGTCTAAAGAATTTCCAATGAAAATAGGTGTACAATCTACTTTGAGCCCTTATCTTTTTGCACTACTGATGGATCAACTTACTAGGAGTATCCAAGATGAGGTTGTATATGTTGTTAACAGATGATAGTGTATTGATTGATGAAACTAGAGATGGTGTAGAATTTAAGTCAGAATTGTAAAGAGAAGTTTTAGAAATAAGATATAATATATGAAATGTAATTTCAATCATAGTAGGAGGAATATTGGAGAAAAGATTAAATATGAAGGTCAAGAAATTAATAGCACTACGAGATTTTGGTGTCTTGGATCTATTGTGCAAGCTGAAAGAGAAATTGAAGAAGATATTATACATAGAGCTAAAGTAGGATATGTAAAATGGATAAATGTTTCAGATGTATTGTGTGATCGTATAATAACCGTCAAATTAAAAAGAAAATTTTTTAGGTTGTATAAGATTAGCTATGTGTTGTGGATCAGAATGTTGGGTTACTAAGAAACAACATATCCATAAAGTAAAAGTTATCGAATTGAGAATGCTAAGGTGAATGAGTGGTATAACGTTAAAAGAAATATTAGAGAATGAACATACTCGTGGTAAGTTAAACATAACATTTGTAGAAGATACGGTAAAGGAAGGGCGTCTTAGATGGTTTAGGCATGGCACTCGTAAGGGAAGGGTGTCTCAGATGGTTTGAACATATACAACATGGGCCAAATAATGCTCCATTGAGGACTAGTTAGTTACTTTTAGTGACTATACAAAGTGTAGGGGAGGGGTATACCTAAAATATCTTAAACTTGGGTGAAATAGTAAGGATTTAATAGCCCTTAAATTGTCGAAGAAAATTGCCCACGATTGTAAATTGATGGAAATGAATTCATGTAGCTGATCCCACCGCGTGGGACTTAAGGCTTAGTTTTTGTTGTTGCTGCTGTTGTTTTAGCAAGGAGAAATGTTGTGCTCCACATGCCAAGCCCAAGCTATCCATGAGCAGATATTAGTTTCACAACTATTCAACCGCTATGCTTTGGATATTTAGGAATGATAGAGAAACAGCTCTTGACATTATGTGAATATTACCGCTTGTGAGCAGTAAATAGTTTAATTAACATATTAAAAGAAATTTTCTCACCCTGTTCGTCTAAGTCCTTTATTTGAGTATTGGCAAGTTCTTGATGGATTCTTTCTGTTATGACACTCAAAATAAAAGAAAAAATCATCTCAAATTAAAGAATACCTTATTTTAAACATTATGAATTATCTATGTGAGTCCTTCCTTGGCATCCTTGATTGTGTTCATAATTGTTAATGTGGGATGAGCAAAGGATTTCACCACAACTTATTGCCCTAGGGGGTGTATTTGCTTTGGTGGCTAGGTTACTAAGGACCCATACCCCATGTTTGGTGCAATTCACTAGTGGGATCAGGCTGGGCTAGAAAGGAGAAGCTTAGTCCATGCATGTGTTATAGGGCTAGCTGCCCCAGCCCTCCACCTCCCACCCTGTCCATTTGGCCAGCCCCAGCTAGGCGATCTCCATAATGAAAAAAAGAAAAAGGAAAAAAAGAAAGGACAAGGATGACCTTCCTGTTTCCTTCACACAGCTGACTCTCTCCCATTCGTTGCTTGCCAATTGTCTTCTATGGCAAGATCATTCCTGCAGAAACTCATCACTCATAATGTCTGGCAAACCGTCCTCACACATCCCGACTCCCTGTTCTTTCTTTTCGAATCAGTAAACAGCGATAAGAAAAAAAACTGAAAATTGCAGCAGCAGATAAGAGAAAATGATAGTCTGCTAGAAGAGCGGCTTCAAGGTAAAAGATGGCAACACATAGCAGCCGCTGCTGCTGCCACTTCTGGTGTTCTGAGAACAACTGCTAGAGGGGTTTAAGGAGGGTTTGATCTGGTATGTATCCTAAATGGATATTTTGGTCTCTTGAATGATTAGCATATCCAATGGGTATTGCAATCCAAACATGGTACAAGATAATAATGCCAATCCAGTCTAGTCCAGTTTTGTGCTGTAAAATTGTCACTGAAATGCACCCAAACAGAATGGGGGGTGATTGGAAAGTGTACCTAACCCTATCCAGTACCAGGTAGTTGGTCAAATGCTTTATTGAAAACCATATATGTTGGGAAGTGAAATGATAGACATTCTATGCTTGATGCTCACCAGTTGTTGGTCCTTTTTTGGCATGTTGTGTACTTTTATCTTTCCCTTGGTCCTTGTGGGAGGACATTGGAAGGTATAATTATTTTTAGTTTGGTACAACTGTAAGTTATTTTGCCCTTTTAATTATTTTTAGTTTGATACAACTGTTAAGTATATGGCCCCTTTTTTTTTTTCCTATCAACTGACTTGCTTTTGGCCATAGGAACAAGCTAGAAAGGCATTAGAAAGTGCGCTTGGTGGGAAAAAAAGTGATTTTGAAAAATGGAACAAAGAGATTAAAAGGAGGGAGGAGTTAGGTGGAGGAGGTGATGCTGGTGGAGGAGGTTGGTTTGGATGGGGCAGATGGTTCGATGGATCGGATGGTGATCGTTTCTGGCAAGAAGCACAACAGGGTGGCCTGACTGTCCTGGGTATTATTCTCATGGTAAGCAGTTTATTAGTTTGTTCATTCCCTTTCTTGAATTTTATTTAATTCTATCACATAATACTCTCTCTTTCTCTCTCATTTTACAGTACCTTATAGTTGCCAAAGGTGAAGTGATGCTTGCTATCATCTTCAATCCATTGCTGTTTGCTTTGCGAGGAACAAGAAATGGGTTTACTTTCATAACATCAAAGGTTTTGAAAATCACATCCCAAACTAGTCATTCTGATTTTGATAATACATCCAGGGATGAAGTTTATAAACATGTTTCTGCAAAAGAAAGTGTGGTGAGAAAATGGGGAAGTGAGTAACTTCCCAAGGATTTTAAAGTTACACACTTACACCCCAAACTAGTCATTCTGATTTTGATAATCCATTGTGGTCCGCCCCTTCCCTGGACCCCGCATATGCAGGAGCTTTGTACACCGGACTGCCTTATTTTTATTTTTATTTTTTTTAGCAAGGGATGAAGTTTATAAGCATGTTTCTGCGAATGAAAGTGCGGGGAGAAAATGGGGGGCAGAGTCTGCTCGTGTTGTATCCCACTTTTGTAGTTGTAATGGTATTTTGTAGGACACCTCTTTTTTTCTCTCTTATCTCAGTACTTTACAAATCCTACCCATTCTCCACATTAATTTGTAATGAAGTAATTTCTTTTCTTGCTTTAAAATTGAGGACTGTTTGGTCATTTGATGAAAACTGAGAAAATATATTCAAGAAATAAATAAAAAAACTTGCATGGAACGAGCGCCCTGTAGGATTTTCAACACGCCCATCCCATTACATCGAGTAGCATTTTTTGACACTGCCACTGCCCTAAGTGCATTGTTGGAATCCATAGCTTGGAGACCTTTCACTGAAGCATAAATAGGACCTCCTGTTATTTGAACTGAATCAGCACATTAGTTGGTTTCTTCTTCGTCTTCTTCTTCTAATAAATATGCGGAAGAGGTAATTGTGTGATGTTCAGCAAGTGACACAGTTGAGCTTATCAAAATGTATTGAATAGGCCGTTAGCATCAGTTTAGAAGACTATTTGGAACATTAGGTTGTGAATTTTACAATCAGAGTTGGCTCGTCTCCATCCCTTGCATCTTGTCACTTGCGATATAGATATCGGGTTTAACGTAGTTTTGTCTAGTAAGGGAACTATTGAAAAGGAAAAACCGACATAAAAAGTTATGAGCTAATGAAAGGCTTTAAATGATAAAAAAGAAATGAATATATCATTTTAATAGATGGATTTATTGAAATGTTTTAAGAAATTATTAATCAGACACTCGCCGGCTTAATTTGTTAGGAAAAATATCAGTTTTAATCTTCAAAGGAAGACTTTGCAACTTCTGAAAGTTTTCCAAAGAAGTTAGAAGTAAATGTATTGTATTTACCTTTTATATTCATAGACAAATTGATCTAAGAATGGGGGAGGGAGTAATCTTGATGTATCTTCATCCCTTCTTGGTAACTAATGTTGTGCCGAACACCCCACTTATGCCAAACACCAATACTACGACTATTGCTATTGAATATATATAAGAAATTAAAGCAACGCAGAAACTAATAATAAAGCAATAAAAAGAACAAGACAAGAAATTTACGAGGTTCGGTATAAAATTACCTACGTCCTCGGGCGCCGATGATCAATCCACTACTTCTTGACAAAGTACAACTTTGAGGTGTATTTTACAAATGAAGAGTTGAGCTCTTTATATAGCTTCAACCTCAAGTGTAAAAAACACTTCTCTCTAATGTGAGACAAATAATATAAAAAATTCAAAACAATCTTTTATACTAATGTGGAAGCATTCTACCAATGTGGGACAAAAACAACAAATCTCCACCTTGACGATAAATTCAACAAATTTTTCAGTCACCAACATTTTCTGGAGTTCCACATCATAGGCGCCTTCCAAAAATACTCAAATTTGCAGGATATTGATCAAGTCCAAACAATGTTTGAACTTGATTGTTGTCACAATCTCGGTCAACATATCTGCGGGATTTTCAGTTGTAGCAATCTTCTGAAGAAGTATCTTGCCTCCATCAATAATATCCCGCATAAAATGAAATCGAACGTCGATGTGCTTCGTTCGTGCATGGTAGACTTGGTTCTTTGCCAAGTGAATAACACTCTGGCTATCACAGAATACAACCATGTGCTTCTGAACAACTCTCAAATTTTTAAGTAAACCCTGCAACCAAATAACTTCCTTAACAGCCTATGAAGCTGCCATGTACTCTGCTTCTGTTGTAGACAAAACAATGGTAAACTGTAAGGTAGACCTCCAACTCATTGGACCATTAGCAAATGTAAAAATATATCCAGTAGTTGATCGATGTTTATCCAAATCACTTGTAAAATCCGAATCCACATATCCAACAACACGTTGATCAATAGTATTATTTTTCTCAAATACTATACCAACATCAATCGTATTCATAATATATCTCAAAATCCATTTCACAGTTTGCCAATGTCCTTTACCCGGATCATGCATATACTTGCTCACCATACTAACAGCTTATGAAATATCAGGTCTAGTACAAACCATTGCATACATCAGACTACCAACAGCACTTGCATAAGGAACTTGTGACATATACTTACGTTCCTCATCTGATTTAGGAGATAAAGTCGCACTAAGTTTGAAATGAGGAGCAAGAGGAGTGCTTATTGGTTTTGACTGCTTAGACATGCCAAAACTCTGTACTACCTTCTTCAAATACTGTTTCTGAGACAAACTAACTCTTCCTCTCATTCTGTCTCTGCGAATCTCCATGCCAAGTATCTTCTTTACTTCACCAAGATCTTTCATCTCAAACTCTTGATTTAACTAACTTTTCAACTTGTTGATTTCTTTCTTATTCTTTGAAGCTATCAACATATCATCAACATACAAGAGTAAATATATAAAAGATCCATTTTGTAGTCTGGGAAAATAAACACAATGATCATGTTTATTTCTGATGTACTTCTGACCCATCATAAACTGATGAAATCGTTTGTACCACTGTCTTGGAGACTGTTTTAAATCATACAACGATTTACCCAGTTTACATACCCAATTTTCTTTTCCAGCAACCTGAAAACTATCTGGCTGAGTCATATAGATTTCCTCTTCCAAATCACCATGTAAAAATGCAGTTTTTACATCGAGTTGAACTAGTTCAAGATCAAATTGTGCTACCAAAGCCAACAAAATTTAAATAGAAGAATGTTTAACAACTGGAGAAAATACCTCATTATAATCAATGCCTTCCTTTTGTGCGTAGCCCTTAGCTACCAATCTATCTTTGAGGCGAACATTATTTGCATCTGGAAATCCTTCTTTCTTTACATAAACCCATTTGCAACCAATTGCTTTCTTACCCTTGGGCAACTGGGCTAGCTCCCAAGTCTGATTCTGATGAAGAGACTGTATTTCTTCATCCATTGCTCTTTTCCACTTGTCTGATTTAGAGTTCCTCATTACTTCTTTAAAAGTGTAAGAAACATTATCATCCGCAACTGGAAGTGCATAGGCCACCATATCAGTATACCGAGCAGGTTTCAAATTTCTCGTCTTGGCCTTTGAGAAACAATTGATTCTTGTTGCCATGAAGATTCTCGAATTGAAATCTCCTCTTCTTGTACACTATTCCCCACCGTAACTGGAGAGTTACCTTGTGTAGTCTCATTTCTCACTGGGTTTCCCAAAATTGTCTCAACCTCCACCTGTTGTTGAGTACCACTGGTCTTCTCTTTAACTTGTGACTCTTTGCGTATCGTTTTCTTCATCATTGCAAGTTCATCAAAAGTTACATCTCTACTTAAAATCATTTTTTTCGTCTCTAGACACCAAAGACGGTATCCTTTGACTCTTGCACTTATCCCTAAGAATATTGCTTTCTTGGCTCTTGGATCCAACTTAGATTCTTTAACATGATAATAAGTCATAGTACCAAATACATGTAAAGAATCATAATCACTAGCAGACTTTCCAGACCATACCTCATAAGGTGTTTTTCCTCCTATTGCAGTTGATGGTAGACGATTGATGAGATGACACGCATATTTAACAGCCTCAGCGCAAAACCTTTTGTCTAACCCAGCATTAGACAACATACATCAAACTTTCTCCGGCAAAGTCCAATTCATACGCTCTTCCACCCCATTCTGCTGTGGTGTATTTTGAACTGTAAAGTGTCGAGCAATACCTTCATCTTGACATACCTTCATAAACGGGTCACTCATGTATTCACCACCATTATCTGATCTGAGTCCTTTAATCTTTTTGCCAGTTTGAGTTTCAACTAATTTTTTCCACTTAAGGAAAATATCACACACTTCATTTTTATGCTTCATAGAATACACCCAAACTCTTCTAGAAAAATCATCAACAAAAGTAACAAAATAATGCATACCACCCAACGAAGCCGTTTTTGTGGGCCCCTATACATTTGTCCCATACATTTGTATGGATGTAGTCTAAAATACCTTCAGTCTGGTGGATTGCTGTGTCAAATTTCACTCTAGTTTGTTTTCCTAGAATGCAATGCTTATAAAATTCAAATTTGCACACCTTTGCACCTTTTAACAAACCTCACTTAGCTAATTGTTGCAAAGATTTTTCTCCTGCATATGCTAATCGCATATGCCATAACTTGGTTGTATCTGAACCTGCATCTTTCTCAGAAACAATAGCTGCTGAATCAATAACTATACTACCTTGTAAATAATACAAGTTATTTTTTCTTATTCCTTTCATCACCACCAGCGCACCTGATTTAATCTTTAAGGTTCCATCTTTCAAAGTGATAGTGAACCCTTTAGATTTTAAGGCACCCAATGAAATCAAATTCTTCTTTAGGCTTGGAACATACCTAACATCAGTCAAGGTCTTAATAGTTCCATCTTGACATTTCAACTTTATTGATCCTATACCAGTTGTTTTACAAGTATTATCATTTCCCATAAAAACAACCCTACCATCTAATTCTTCAAAATTAGAAAACCATTCCCTATTGGGACATATGTGATAGGAACAACAAGAATCCAAAATCCACTCACCAAAATAATGTGATGAAGATGTCCCAACAAGAGAAAAATCTGACTCACTTCCATCATCATTGGCTATATTGGCATTAGAATGTGTTTTTCCCTTATTCTTCTGTTGTAATTTAGGGCAATCTTTCTTCCAATGCCCTCTCTCAAGACAAAAGGCGCATTCATCTTTAGCAGGTCTCCCACGAGATTTAGTCATCCCATGAGATTTACTCTTCCTTCCAGGCATACGACTCTGAGAACGTCCCCTTATTGTTAGTGCTTCTGTTGTTTCCTTATGGACCCTCTAATCCTTCTTTCTACATTCAGTACTAATCAATGCAGTACAAACAGCATCATAAGTAACTTTATCTTTCCTATACAATAAAGTGGTGGTCAAATGTTCATACTCATCAGGGAGAGAATTCAGTAACAATATGGCTTTATCCTCATCTTTCACCTTTTCATCCAAACTTAACAAATCAGCCAAAATTTTATTGAAAGCATTTATGTGGTCATTAATCAAAATACCTGGTTGATACTGAAAGCGAAACAATTTCTTTTTCAAATAGAGCCGATTTTCCAGACTCTTGGTCATAAATGTATCTTCCAATGTCTTCCACAATTTCTTTGCAGATGTCTCCCTTATAACACAATATTTCTGATTTTTGGTGAGACACAGACGAATAGTACCACATGCCTGACGATTGATCTTTTCCCAATCTCTATCACCCATATCTACCGGTTTATCATCCAAAGCAATATCTAGTTCTTGTTGATACAAGATGTCCATCACCTCACATTGCCACATACCAAAATTATTGGTACCATCAAATTTCTCTACCTCAAACCGAGCATTAGCTATCGTCTTCGATGATGATGTCGAAGCTGAAGGGGTTGGAGTTCGTGTGGACAGAGTTTCTTCTATTGCTGCACTAGTTTCTGCCATTTTCTATATATTCAATAGCAACTAACAAAACAAAAGGCCTAGGATGAATAGTACGTACCAACTGTGTCTACTCTGTTTTATCCTATGAAATTCCACTTTGACCAGACCGACCTCCAGGGAGCGACTGAGCCGCAATGGACTCTGAGCACTCGCTTAGACAAGGTCTTTCTTAGGCATCAAATGTGGAATCAAGGATCCTAACAGAGGAACACCTCCGTATCAACACTATTCAACCTAGCTCTGATACCAATTGTTGTGTCGGGCACCCCACTTATGCCAAACACTAATACTACGACTATTGCTACTGAATATATATAAGAAATTGAAGCAATGCAAAAACTAATAATAAATCAATAAAAAGAACAAGACAAGAAATTTACGAGGTTCGGTATAGAATTACCTACGTCCTCGAGCGCCGATGATCAATCCACTACTTCTTGACAAAGTACAACTTTGAGGTGTGTTTTACAAATAAAGAGTTGAGCTCTTTATATAGCTTCAACTTCAAGTCTAAAAAACACTTCTCTTCAATGTGGGACAAATAATATAAAAAATTCAAAACAACCTTTTATACTAATGTGGAAGTATTCTACCAATGTGGGACAAAAACAACAACTAATACTAAAGTTAGAAATTTGTTGAAGACTTTCACAAAGTCTCACTCTTATTATCAATTTCCTTGTATGTGGGAAGAACTATGACTCTTCTCGCACCATGTGTCGAGGACTAGGGTATTTGAGTGGCATATTCAACAGGTAAAATTCATAGAAATGGTGTAAGTTTTTGAAAATGATATTTCACTCTTTGAGATCCTCACGATTATTAAGAATTTATTGAAAATGATTTGCAAATGGAAATTAACCTATAGTTGAATAGATAATTTTATTCATACCTATAATGATGTATCACTTTATAAGTACCACAAAAAAAGAAAATAGTGATTTTTTTTGCAATTTTATCTCGGGACGTTTTTTGAATCTATATTTTTCAATTTTTGTCAAGTGAGGGAAATACATATGGTTGATTATAAGAATGGAATACATATATATGCATTCATCAATACTTCAGTCTTAATTCATAATAAGAATGGAATACATACAAACATACTGTTGAGAATTCCACTTGTGAGTTTGTCGCACATTGAAAAATTAGAGTGGATGATGAGTGCTTATATACATGGTTGGGCCCAAGACCCAATAGGCTTAAACTTTTGGGTCAAGTTGGTTTTCACCCATGTGAATCAAGCCCATCCATAGACTCCTTCGGTCATAACAAGTGGTATCAGAGCCGACGGTTTGTAACTCTAGGTGAGTGACATTGTAAAAGTCGAGACGAAAAGCTAATTTTCCTGACGTGCTAACAATTGGAGGACCAAGTGTGTGGCTGAGGCCAATAGGGATCATCTAGGCTGGGGATGGATCTGAATAAGGTCAAGACGTGAGAGGTATGATTGGTTTGGAGGCACGTGGAATGCAATCTGAAGCACATAATGCAACTGTTGGGGAATTGAACTTGCTCCCATAAAAGAAATAGTTTCCATTCAAGGGAGAGTAGTTGGAACACACAAGTGAGAGGGAGATTGCTGAGAATTCCACTTGTGAGTTTGTCCCACATTGGAAAATTAGAGTAGATGATAGGTGCTTATATACATGGTTGGGCCCCAAGACCCAATAGACTTAAGCTTTTGGGTCAAGTTGGTGTTCACCCATGTGTATCAAGCCCACTCATGGACTCCTCCGATCATAACACACACACACACACACATATATATATGATTGAATGAAAGGATAAAGGGTCAATTTACTAATGATGAACGTTATTTTTTACCACGATATTAACTGTTGACCAATTAAAAATCGTTTTTGTCAATAAAATTATAACCTCATACAATTCTTTGTTGATTGTCAAAAATTGAGGAAGCTCAATGTCATATTTAGGAAAACAGAGGTATTTTTGGATTTTACCTTATTCAAAATTATGTTCTTGGAACTCCTATAATCCTATTATGCACAAGTGCGTAGTGCAATGATCTTGGACCAACTCCATTATGCTATTCTCCATTTTGACCCACTGAATTTTACGATTTTGTCTTATAAAAGGTTTTCTCACAAGTTGAATGTGCTCCATTCTTATGTGGTTATACATGCACAATATGGGATGTTAATGGGTACTTGGTTTAACCTTTAAATCCTTCATCGGAATAGCTCTCAATGTTGTATGAGACCAATTTACATGAATTTGCACTTTAGTATCTCTAAAAGTGTAATGATCTTGGTCTAGCTCCATTAAGTCATTCTCCATTTTGACCCATTGAAAATTACAATGTTATTGTATAAAAGGTGTCTCACAAGTTGAATTATACTCCATTCTTATGTGGTTATACGCGTGCAGTGTGGGATGTAATTGGATACTTGGTTTAATCTTTAATATTCTCATGGGAATAGTTCCCACTAATGTATGGGACCAATCCACATGAATTTACACTTAAGTGGCTATTATAGTGTAATGATCTTGGTCTAATTCTATTAAGATACTATTTGTTTGGGCTTGTTGGCCTTCATAGTTTTGGCCCTTAGAAGATGTCTCACAATGTTAAGCCAACTTCATCCTTACATGACAAAGAAATTCTTAATATATGCGAGACATGTGATTGTAACATAATATTGGTGCTTTTATATGTTTATTTTACTATTTATCATATAACGAGTAGAAAATTTTCATTTAAAACAACCTTATGTCATGTAAAACAAATAAATGTTCTATTATTATGTGACAAAGATTTAAACATGCAAAACATGACTATACATAAATGCATAGTGGAGGACCCAAAGCCTAAAATGGCATATTCAAAAGTTCTATTAGGCACAAATTGAACAATCTGATTAACTCGGGTAGCGAACCAGGGGGGAAGGCCGCTGCCCCGTGGGTTTGGTGCCGCGCTACGGGGTTCGAAGAGCTCGTTAGTAATAGGAATTTCCACATAAAATCAAATAAAAATAAAGTTAATCTATCTATTCCTTGCTTCTAGTGTTTTTAAAAGGATCTTTTTAAAATAGAACTAATACAAAAGAACTTTTTGATATTTTTATAAAAATGTTTGACCTCCCTTTAAAAAAAGAGCTATTAGAAAGAAAAAGCTGACTTTGAGTGTTTGCTAAAAAAGTTGTAAGGTGTCTGAGAGGCCATGGATTTGGAATTGTATGAGATTTTGATAAGATATAGTGTAAAATTGTATTGAATTTTGTCCAAATACACCTAAATCTTAAACAAAGATTCGAAATCTATACTTCCAAACACTACTTAAAAATATTTAAAATGACTAAAATAGATATATGTTTTAGCAAATATAATAAATGCGTTGATAGTTTTGCAATATTAAAAAAAAAATAATGACAATAATGGAATTAAATAATTTGTAGGAGGAAAAGCTAGCTTTTAGCTCTTAAAAACTTTGAAATTGTTACCTTTAAAAGCTTACCAAAAAACTAAAGTTAACTTTTAAAAGTTGGAAAAACTATTTACCAAACGCATGTCACACAACTTTTACTTTTGAAAAGGAGAAGTTGTGATTAAAAGGGAGGCCAAACTCACCCTTAAAAATAAGAAGGTAACTAATAGTTTCATCATTATAATAAAACCCCCTTGTGCTTTCCAAAAATATATAAAATATTAATTCCATTATTTTGTATGAATAAGAGGAGATGAAAATAGCCAAATATCCACAAAGTAATTAATTTAATTCAAATTTTAATTGATTGGATTAATATTTATACAAATTTTAAAGCTTAATGAATCCCTATTCCCAAAGCACATCCCATCACCTTAGATGAAACTACTAGCAGCATTTTAATTTCGCACAATTCTATTGATAATTTTTTTATTATTGCCCCCACTTTTTACAAATTCGTCTATTTTATTGACAAAACTATTATATTTTTTTTATTACATAGGAACTCCAACCACCAATGACCCCTTCGGACCCCCTGGTGTGGCACCAAACTTACGGATCCACATCCTCCGCCCCCAGGTCTCGCTGATCAGGGTAAAGTCCAGATATGGACACGGCTTTTGTGCATCAGTTGGACGTTTGGCCAACCCGACTCCTGAGACACATCTTCATTACTATCCACAGTCCCCGCTAACTCATAGAGAACTCTCACAATCCACAGTTTCCGCTGGCTCACAAAACGAACTCTTACCATCCACGGTTCCCGCTGACTCACAGAGTAAACTCTCACCATATACAGGTACTGCTGGCTCCGTGAGTGTATCTACCTTGAATTGAACCCCCAATGCTCTTTCTTACTTGCTGATGTCTTTCTACCGCGCCATGTCGTGGGGGCATTGACAACACTATTATTGACAAATTTGTAGATGGATATTCCAATCCTTAACATATTTGCCACTAGTAAAAAGAGAATTAACCAAATTAATCACTTAATACTTTAATTTGATTAATTCGTTGTGTGAGTGTTTTCATTTTTTTTTAATGTAATACACACACACACACAAATATATATATATATATATATATATAATTAAACGGGTCACTCGATGGGTATTCAATCCAAACTCACCTAACCCGTTAGTTAGGTTAGGGTTAATCTGTTTATAAATAGGTCACCTTTAACAAAACATGAACCAGATTTAAACGAGCAGATTACAGGTCACCCGTCGAGTTCCGATCCATTTTGCCATCCTTATTTTTTTGTAACAAGCTTTATCAACAAAAATTAATGAGATTGTGATTTAATATAGCTTTAGAAAGCACAATGAAATTTAGAATGGATTTGGCTTTCATTTTTATGTCAACTCTGCCTTTTTAAAAGTAGAAACTATATATAACCCTTTTGGTAAACAATTTTTGAGCTCTTAAAGAGTTATCTTTTAACTTAAGAAATTTTTTCCAAAGTTGTGGACTTAAAGCTTTAAAAGTTAAAGCTAATTTTTTTACCAAACAAATTATTCAATTTCACTGTTGACCCTAGAATATTTTTTTTCCCAAATATTACCAAAATGTCAATGCATTAATTACATTTGCTAAAAACACATATTCATGTTTTTTTTTTTTATGTAAAAAATTTTCAGGTACTTGTTCTCACCGTGACATCAACTAACTCCTTTTTATTAATCCATTTTTAAAAGTATTTTCAAAACCATTAGGAGGGGAGAAGGCTTCTAGGGAGGGTGTAGAGACCAAAAAAATTTATTTATGGAAAATAATAAAGGAAAGAGAAAGGAAAAAATATGAAAGGGAGAAAGAAAATTAAAAAAAAGTATCAACAGGGGTTCGTCGACGAATGTCCCTATGGGTCTCGTCGACGAAATACACGTATCTTGTCGATGAGAAGATACTGAGAGTCAAGGAATTTTAAAGAAATTAAGGTTCGTCGACGAATCAGTCTCCTTGTCGACAAAGTGCCTTCATTAGATCGTCAATGAATCACTTTAACTCGTCGACAAAGCTCAGCCTATAAATAGGCCCTCCGTAATTTTCAATGTGATTTCTCTCTCTCTCTCTCTCTCTCTACCCTACGGCCCTAACTTCCTCTTTTTTCGATTTTCGCTGTTTATAAACTCGTTTTGATGATCAGAAGTTACCATGGGGTTAGTGGGGAAATTCTCTACAACTTAACTGGAGCACATTGTTGATTTAGAGTTCTTGGGCACCACTCCAAAAATCAGGGTAAGTAAGGTATTTTAGGGTTTAAGTATTTATTTGGAATATATAGAGCCTAGGAAGTGTTAAATGAGAATTATTTTGGGAGATGAGTTGATTAATCTGAAGAAAAATGTGAATTTTAGGGTCTGGGTGAGCGCCGCAGGCATCATTTTGAGGTCCCTACTGGCATTGTTTCTAGAAACCAGGTAAGGGGAATAGATTAGGTCATTTGTTTTGTAAATTTCACCTGTTAAAATGGAAATTATTTATGTATTTATATATGATTATCATGTGGGTTTTGAAAAACCAACTGCTTGAACTATGATTTTGAGCCTAAGGTTGTGTTATTAGTTATTATTTATGAAAAGGGAATGATTAAAGTAATGGATTTTATAGATAAATTATGGAGATAATTTAACGTGTATTTTCAGTAAAACATATGATGAAATATTGTGTTGAATTATGATATATTTATTAGATGTTGGAAATACTGAAATGCGTTGAAAATATATATTGTCCGTGATTGTTTAAAACAGAGCTAAATGTGAATGTTAAATTGTAAGTTATGGTTTGAGAACTCTGGTGGACCATAGTAGGCACAGTACTATTGCGCATGATTTCTAAAGAGTTAGTGCACCCACACGTCTTAGAGAGAGTGTGGAGACGGGATGGTTGATTGTGCTGAGAAGGGTAGAGTTCTCCTAAAATCTAGTCCTGTATGGGAACAACCAAACTGACTTACAGGCTGAAGAGGTTGTTATTGATTTAACTCTGGTGGGCCGACCAACGTTAAGTCTAGCCTACGGGTCGCACAACCCGTCATGAGGGCAAGCATGATAGTGTTTATCCATCTAGCAGTGAGTTCTAAATACATAATTATTTATTTAACCAGTGAATATTATATAACAGTGTATGTGAAATATCTGTAAATATTGAGTATGTGAAGACAGAAGATGAGAAATGTGAAATGAGATTATGTGATGTGAAATACTAAAAAATGTGAAAGTTGATATCATGAAGAGATGAGTATTATGAAGATAATCGATACAGAGTAAAGAATAAATCTATTATATATTGTAGTATTATATGTACTTAGGGCGAAGTAAACTCTCCACCCGAGGGCTTGCTGAGAGAGGCGAGTGCTCTGATAGGTATCAGATGTAGTTATACTAAATTGCATAATATATTAGATTAGAGGAGAGCTACATGTATGGGCATGTCATCTCCCCTATTTTCGGGAACTTTCGCTGATAAATAATTGTGTGAATGCATGTGAATATGAAACAAACTATCCACCTGAGGGCTTACTGAGTAAGGTAAGTGCCCCGATGAGCATTAGTTGCAGTTATACCCGATTGCATAATATATCAGAGTAAAGGGGTGCTATTTGTATGGGCGAGTAATCACCCAAATCCTTGGGAAACTCTCGATTATAAAATACGTTGCATGTGTGTGAGTAGGGAGAGAGAATTATTTCATAATTGTGGATTAATTTGTAAATGATGATTATATTTTGTACACAAACCTCATGATAGCCACACACTGGTATTAATCTATTCCGTCTTACTGAGATATGCATCACCCGATATGAATTTCATCTTTTTCAAGACCTCGGCATGATCGAACTCAGTAAGCTCGGTGCTGGCCTAACAGTTTAGAGAGAGTGTATAACTTTGGATATATTTTTAGGTTGTATTATATTTATGACTTCTGAGTTGTATATTTGTGAATACTGGATGTTGGAGAATACATTTTTTTGGGATATATATATATAAAACTCTGGTATGTTATAAAGGATGTTAGTTTATTTTTCCGCTGCATAATTAATGTTATAATATCAGATACAAGTAAATGTAACACGTGGCACCCGAACCCCACTTAACGGGTTCGGGGCATCACAGAGGGGACAACCAAGCTTTACCTGTTGCAATGAAATCAAACGTTACTTCATATTTTTTGAGTCAAATTATAGAAGGGATTTTGGTAATTTTTCCTTTGAAATTTGGATCCAAGATTGCCAATACATTAATTTCATAATTAATTTCCTGATGGGAGATCTAAGATACTTTCCTTTACCATATATGCAGGGCGCTTAGCAATAAATTCATATTTTATACTTGTTTTTTTAAAAGAAAAAAAATAAGGTAGTATTTGGGAGTTTAAATTTTGGGACTTGAATATGAATTTGTTTAAATTTAAATAAAGTTCAATATAAATTACTACCTTTTGTTCAAATCTACACAAATTCAAATTCAAAACCTGAAAACAAGTGTATTTGGTCAGTGCACTTGAAATATCCATCTACAAATTAATTTGTTTAAGGATTAAAATATCCATCTACAAATTCATCAATAATAGTTGTTGCGAGGTAAAAATAGCAGGGATGCTCCTTCGACTCCCGTTGACCTAAAAGAGGAAGAAAAGAAAGGCTTGAAGGACCTGGGGTGTACTCTGGGGGATTACTCCAATGCCTAAGTAAGAGGAATGCTTTTAGAGAGGCTAAATGCAACAGTATAATTGTGTTGAATGACTTACTTTTGTCTTTTCTCCAAATTCCTTCTTATAGGGGCTCGAGTTAACCGCAGGTTGGCTTGAATTTATTGCGCAGGGGCGTGAATCGCTCTCTAGCAATAAGTGCGTGCACCTATTACTCGGTTATTAAGGCCGTTGGCGTGGATCTCTCCTCCTCTTTATTGGGTTGGAGCTAATCACTCGTCAGAATGTTAGACCCAGAGAAGGTGCCAGATAGGCGTTGACCTGCCTTCATTAGCTAGGTTATTTTGGGCATATCAGTGTTGTCAATGCCCCCACGACATGGCGCGGTGGAAAGACATCAACAAGTAAGAAAGAGCATCGGGGGTTCAATTTTAGATAGATACACTCACGGAGCCAGCGGTACCTATGGATGGTGAGAGTTTACTCTGTGAGTTAGTAGTGACTGTGGATGGTGAGAGTTCGCTCTATGAGGCAGCGGGAACCGTGGATGATGAGAGTTTTCTGTGAGCTAACGAGGATCGTGGATGGTAATGGAGATGTGTCCTTGGAGTCGGGTTAGCCAAACGTCCAACTGATGTACAGAGGCCATGTTCGCATTCGGACTTTATCCTGATCAGTGAGACCTGGGGGCGGAGGACGTTGATCTGTAGGTTTGGTGCCGCAACAAGGGGTTCGAAGGGCTCGTTGGTGGCTGGAGTTCCTATGTAATAAAAAAATAAAAATAAAAATATATATATTTTACAACTTAAGTTTCTAATGTCAATGCAAATATTATATTGAAAAGCGTAAATCCAGCAATACCCATTGAGTTTCCTAAAAATGACACTTTACACCCTGTGTTTTCATAAACTATCAAAGATTCCACTGAGATTTAATATTATTAATAAAATGAACCTTCCATTAATTGACCGTTAGTCAACAGTTGTGCATATGTAAAACAAAAAGAGATAATTTTAGCCATAGTAAAATGATATTTTAAAATGACATTTATTCAATAAATTAAATTAAAAAAATTTATCAACATACCGTCTTGAAAACTAACTAAGCAACTCAAAGATCTATTTGATTCTCAAATTAGCAGATCCATCATGTCCAATTGCTTTAGATCAACAAATTGATATCATTATAACGATAAAAAAGTACACCATTATTCTAATGACTAAACACATCATGAAACAAATAAAACATAATTCAATATTTTTAAACTCAATAAATAATCAAACATAGTGTTAAAAAAAGAAAAAGAAATTCAAAATTTATTATTTATAAATTAAAATTATAAAATGGGGTGTTAGTTTTTCTGTGTGTAAAATATGAATTTTAAATGAATAAAAAAACTCAAATATATATTAATTGATTGATTATTGTTTGAGACAATTCCTTTAACTTTTTCTTGATTTTATTCAAGGTGTTATATTATTAAATATGATATTCAATCAAATCCAAAAAGTAAGTCACAATTCGACCAGCCATCTGATCCAAATCAATTTATTAAAATTATATTTTATTTGTTAAAGATATATTTATTCATTTAATTTTCATGAAATGTAAATAACAAATATTTTATAATGATATAATTATTTAAGTATTTTTTCTAAATTATTTGTTTTATTGATTTATTTTTGATAATTTTTTATTTTTTAAATAATAATTTAATTATATTGTCTTACTTATGTCAAATGATTGACTTAACCTAGTTGTTAGGTATTTAATTCACATAACAGTTTAATTTTTAGAGTATATTCTAATTAATTAATCAACTTTTCCAACTTAATTTATTAAATTAATATCATCGTCTTAATTTATCTTATCAAAATAGAGTGGAAGGGTAAAATTATTATTTTATCAAGTTTAACTTTTTTGCTAAACTTAACGTTGTTTAACAATCAACTAACTAAATATTCACGCCGTCAATAAAATCAAACCTTGGGCCATTTTGTCGTACTTTTCAAAAACTCAGGGGGTGAAGTGTCATTTTCTAAACAGTGAGGGGTCTTGCTGGATCTTATCCTATTAAAAATATAACACTTTCTTTATCATATCTAAGCCATCCTAGCAATAAATTTTAAAAAAAATTACCTCTTCAATTTTTTAATATTGATTTTCTTAAGTTTTCTTTGAAGTGTCTCCAAGTGAAAAAGGAAAAAAAAAATCATTTCTCTTTTTGGGTTTTCCCTAAAATTGTCATGTCATGAATTTCAAATCTTTGTGACAAGGTCTACCTAAAAGGGAAGACTTCATAATTACTAAACATAATTGGAAATGATGATAATGCTTAGGCTTAAACAACCCAAATGGCCCCTACCCCTCTCCTCTCCACCCTTTCACTTAGGAGGAAAGATACCAATAATAGACTACTAGTCCATGAAAACAAATAATAACAATTCATTTCATACTTATAAATTATTAAATCAGGCCAACTCTATGCTAGTGGGGGCATTTCTACATGCACCAAATTAATCATTCTATGGATAACCCAAAAAAGTAATCATCCTAGGGATCCCATTCTCTGAGATATGTCCCAAACATAACGGACCCCAATTAGTTATCCCAACCAATTAAACCAATCTCAAATATTTTCATCAATTCTTTAATAATCAATCACTTTGCATGACAATTACTTTTTTTTTTCTTTCAAAAAGAGCACCTAACATGCTTTCCAACAATAATGAAAAAGATTGAAACAATATTTGGAATTACTGATTTCATAATTTAAATTTGAATTTGTATGTGTTTGGTGTTGGGAAACCTAAATAAAACAGAGATAAAAACACACACAAAAGAATACCAAGATATACGTGATTCGGCTAATTTCAGTCTGTGTTCATGGGAGAGATAGTTAAGTATGTATTTTCTGAAAAATATAGAGGAGGAGGAGGAGATAAAAATTTTTACTCAATACTCTCTCAACTCTCATAGCTCTTTCTGCCTTCCCACTCACTTCCCGCAACTCTGTTATTTTCTGATAATCTTTACATTCACAATACATTTGTTCATACTGTGAAGAGGATTAAACACTCAAGAAAAACTGCCACAATCACATTTGATTTTTTTCTCCTAATTTTATGGAGAACCAATCGCAAGTGAGTAATGGAGGAGAAATCGCAACCTGAAATTTTGCTCCATAACTCTTGCTTTATTAAAAAGCAAAAAGTACTCCAGAAGTGAGAGATATACTTCTCAATGATGCAGATCTCATATCATTCTTATTGAGTTATGTCTCATATTCAGGGGGTTACTCACCTGAAATTTGTTACAAATGGGAGGGCTTGTGAGGAACTTGTTTTCCATTTGCGAAATCTCTTTATCTACTTAAACTAAGCCTAATGGGGGTGTGTTGGGAGTGAAGGGGATGAATGGTATAATACATTTGAGCCAAGACGTAACGTAATTGTATTATCATGTAAAGGTATTCTGGAGTTTTCATATGCGAATATATATACATATTGTAGTTGAGAATTGAAACCTCAAGGCAATTTTTGTTTGATGATAGTGGAAATTGCAAGGGATTCAGGGGCGTAGGCACATTATTAGACCAAATAAATTCGTTCTTCTTCTTCTTTCTTTTGATTTTCTCTATTTTTTCGTATTTGTTATGTTTGCATACATAACCTTAGGACGTGATTTCACAATAATTTTAGTGGGTCTACATATTGACTATACTATCTAGAACCTTCAATACTTATATTGAGGAATTATTCCTTGCCTTTTAGTGATAAATTTATCATTAAATTGTAAGAGAAAAATGACAGAGTGCTAGACTGTTAGTCGTATTCTTTGCAGTACCAATAACGTTTGCATAAGTTGACATTGATCTCTCTTAACATTTAAATAAAATCATACACTTGACATACTTGTCATATTAATGATTTTAAGCCCTCAAAAGATAAGTAATAAAATAACAAACTTTTTCAAGCACACAGAGAAAATAAGCACTAATTCAAAAAAATTCATAAGAAGATTATATATTTAGATCATACATGAACACCATATATCATTAATGTATATAGGCGCAAAATTTAAAAACATCCTCAATGGATATTCACAACTTTAATAATAAAATATTATTACAATGTGTATATTTTAAAACATAACAAAAATAAATTACAAAGATAAGTTTTTTATTATTTCTTGCTCTATCTCAAGAGCTAGTTGCTCAATTCAATATCAGTAATTATGTCTAAGTAAATTAGTTAAATTAAATATATTTCCATCACATTGTCATCTAATTAAGTGAACCTTGCCCCCAGCATATGGTTAGGTTGATAAGGACTTGTCCCAGAAGACCGCTTACAACGGTGGATTTGGGGTTCGAACCCTGCTACTTGCACCACATATTTGGATTTATCTCCTACATGTTGGCTGTGGGCACGACTAAAAAAAAAAGTGAACCTTAGAATGCATGTAACTTTGAACAAAGAATAAAAATTTAAATTAATCAACTTAAAAAATCTTTTAAAGGGTGTTCAGACATTATGTTGAGAATTCCACTTGTGAGTTTGTCCCACATTGAAAAAATTGAGTAGATGATGGATGTTTATATGCATGGTTGTGTTGGGAGAAATATCAATAAACAACAACAGCGGAATAATTCTTTTCCCTATATGCAAGCAAATATAGTGTATCTCTACTTTTATACGTGCCAGAAATAATAAGAAAAATAATCAATCAGACCAAGCCACAAGAATACAATCAATTTTTTACGTGAAAAACTTCCCCAGTATAAGAAAAAAAAACCACGGGACCTAGTCTAGTTAAAATCTCCACTATCAATCAAATAATGGGTACCCAAAGTATTCTCTAATCGTAATTAGAGGATACAAATATCTCTCATCAAGATATCAACAATCTTGGCAAATACAAAGAGAATTGGAGAGAATATACCAAATTCGCGGTTAGTGTTCATAGGAAAAAACCCCAACTCCTGAGCACCAAATCCGATCTCCACCGTTCAGATTGTAGCTCCTTGAGTCATGAACCTCTCCTCCAAATTTCAGCTCGATCGGACACAGACAAAACGGGATCGGAGTCTTAATGAAATCTAGACAGCTTGAGAAAAATCACGTTTTTCTCTCTTTCTTTTGAGAAGTGACGGCTCCTCTCTTCTCCCCTCTCTTTTTATAACTTCCTTTAGGTTTTTTTTTTATACTAAAATGGCTGGACTTTGGGCTTTTAATAAAACCCACTTGGACTTTCCTCCATATGGAAGGAAATAACCCAACAAATCTCCCCCTTTCCAACTATGTGGACGGAATCGCCATCCCGGCGATCAAACAACAAACTTCAAGCTTCTCCCTTGGTAGTGTCTTTGTCAACATATCAAAATCATTATCATAAGTGTGAACTTCTCAAGTTCCAATAACTTATCGTTCAATGCATCTCTGATCCAATGGTATCGTACATCAATGTGCTTCGATCTTGCATCGAAATTGGAATTCTTAGCAAGATGAATGGCACTCTAGCTATCACAAAACAACACATACCTCTGCTGCTCGAAACCAAGTTCTCTCAAGAACTTCTTTGCCCATAACAACTCTTTAGTCGCTTCCGTTGCTACAATAAACTCTGCCTTTGTCGTAGAAAGAGCAATGCACTTCTGAAGTCTCGATTGCCAAGCTATAGCCCCACCTGCAAAAGTTATCAAATAGCCCGAAGTAGACTTACGAGTGTCCACATCCCCAACCATATCTGCATCTGTGTAGCCAACTAACAATGTTTGTCCGTTTCCCAAACCAAGTCTCAAACTGCAAGTGCCTCGAAGATACCTTATGATCCACTTCACTGCATTCCAGTGCTCTTTTCCTGGATTTGACAAGAATCGGCTAACTACACCAACTGCATAGGCTATATCTGGTCATGTGCAAACCATTGCATACATCAAACTTCCTACTACTGAGGTGTAAGGAACTCTTTCCATGTCTTCCTTTTCCTTATCTGTAGAAGGACATTCCTTTGTACTTAGTCTGAAGTGGGTAGTAAGAGGAGAGCTAACCACTTTAGCTTTGTCCATAATGAACCTCTAACGCACTTTCTCAATGTACTCCTCTTGTGAAAAATATAATTTCTTGGCACTCCTGTCACGACTGATTCTTATGCCAAGAATTTTCTTTGCTGACCATAAATCCTTCATAGCAAATGACTTACTCAATTGCTTCTTCAACTGGTCAATCCTTGAAGCATTCCTGCCAACAATTAGCATGTCATCTACATAAGGCAGTAAGAAAATAAAATCATCATCAGAGAATTTTTGAACAAATACACAATGATCTGAAGTTGTCTTCTTGTAGCCTTGCTCCCCCATAATAGACTCAAACTTCTTATACCACTGTCTCGGCGCTTGTTTCAAACCATATAGGCTTTTCTTTAGCTTGCACACATAATCCTCTTTCCCTTTCACTCTGAAACCCTCTGGATGCTTTATATAAATCTCTTCCTCCAAATCACCATGAAGGAAGGTAGTTTTCACATCTATCTGCTCAACTTCCAAGTCAAGATTAGCTGCTAAACCGAGTACTATACGGATCGATGACATCTTTACAATTGGAGAGAAGATCTCATCAAAATCAATACCTTTTCTCTGACCAAACCCTTTGACAACCAATCTAGCTTTGTACCGTGGTTGTGAAGAAAACTCATTTGGCTTCTTCTTGTAAATCCACTTGTTCTCCAAAGCTTTTTTTCCTTTAGGCAGTTTCACTAACTCAAAGGTGTGATTATCATACAATGACTGCATCTCATCTTGCATGGCCTCAACCACTCTGTCTTGTGTTCATCTTCCATGACTTCTGCAAAACACTGGGGCTCTCCATTGTCTGTCAATAACACATATTGTTATACTGAATACAGAGTGGAAGGTTGTCGGTCTCTAGCTGACCTCCTGGATGGAATCTCTGGTGGAATCTTTGGCACTGTCGACTGCTCATCAGTCTCAACATCTCCCTGAACCTGTAAGGGAACATCCATATCACCTCCACCCTAGTGCTCATCTTGAACATCATTCTCAACCTGAGATGAAAAATTTTTCAAAGGAACTAGATCCATATCAATCAAACTGTCACCCTGTTGAGACATAGATTTCTCTACCTTCTCAATATCCTGAATTGTATGATCTTCTACAAACACGACATCTCTGCTTCTCACAATTTTCTTCTCAACTGGATCATAAAGCTTGTATCCAAACTCATCTTGACCGTAGCTAAGGAATATACACTGTCAGGTTTTCTCATTAAGTTTGGACCTTTCATTTTTGGGAATATGCACAAATGCTTTGCACTCAAAAACATGTAAATGATTATAGGAAACATCCTTACCTGTCCAAACTCGGTCTGGCACATCAAACTGTAGAGGAAAGGAATACAGGGTGTAAGATTCAACATATGAACAACAGTGCTTAATGCCTCCCCCTAAAAGGATTTTGGCAACCGGACTTGTGAAAGCAAACATCTCACTCTCTTAAGCAGTGCTCGTCCTTTTTGCTATGCCATTCAATTGAGGAGTTTTCAGAGGAGTCTTTTGATGCCGAATACCCTACTGTCTGCAATACTCATCAAATGGACTAGAATACTCTCCACCGTTGTCAATCCGAATGCACCTCAGTTTCTTCCTAGTCTGTCTCTCAACTAGGGCTTGAAATTTCTTGAACTCAGCCAACACTTGGTCTTTTGACTTCAAGATATATACCCACAACTTCCTTGAATGATCATCTATGAAGGTCACAAAGTTTCTGGAGCCACCAAGTGTTCTCGTCTTTATAGGGCCACACACATCCGAATGTACTAAATCCAGTATCTCTGACTTTCTCGAATGAAGGGAATTCTTGAAGGAAACTCTGCTCTACTTCCCTGACAAACAATAAGTAAACCTTTTCATAAGTGTACTTTTCAGTCCACATAGTAGACTTTTCTTCCCTAGTAGAGCTAATCCTTTTTCACTCATGTGAGCCAGTCTCTTGTGCCACAACTCTGCTATACCATTATCCTCCATCGCATTAATAATGTCGTTAGAGATCTTTGCTTGCAGAATGTACAATGCAGAGTGCTTCATGCCTCGAGCCACAACCATAGCACCCCTGGTGAGCTTCCACTGGCCATCACTGAAAGTGTTGTAGTACCCTTCGTCATCAAGTTTACCTGCAGAAATCAAATTCATATAAATGTCAAGAATATGCTTCACATCTCTAAAAGCTAAACTCGTGCCATTATTTGTCTTCAGATATACATCCCCAATTCCAATGACTTTAACCAAGCCATCATTTCCCATCTTTACTGTTCCAAAGTCACCAGATCTATAGGATGTAAAGAAATCCTTCCGAGATGTAGCATGAATGGAGGCACAATTGTCAATCACCCAACTGGTCTCATGATATGCAACATTTATCATCTCATCATCATAAACAATGAAGAATTCTACATGAGTGGTGGTAGCAACTCTATCATCACCATCTTTGTCATCTCCATTCTTCGTTCCCTTCCCTTTCTCATTCTTGTTTTCTTTCTTCAATTGCCTGCAATATTTCTTGATGTGTCCCTTTTTCCCGCAATGATGACACTCAACATTTGCAAACTTGTTGGACTTACTTCCACTGTTATCTCTGTTCTTCGGACTTCTGCTTTTACTTCTCCCCCTCTTTTCTGTAACCATGATCTCTGACTATGAAGAGGATCCCTGTGTTTTTCTTCTCATTTCTTCATTTAGCAAACAACTCTTGGCCATATCGATTGTGATTACACCTTCTGGAGCGGAGTTAGACAATGAAGTTTTGAGGGTCTCCCACGAGTCCGGTAATGAACCAAGCAACCATGACCCTTGTATCTCATCATCAAACTTAATACCCATTCCAGCCAATTGATTAATAATTCTTTGGAATGTATTCAGGTGATCAGATAAAGGAGTCCCGTCTTGGTACCTCAAAGCCATCATTTGTTTAATTAGAAACAATTTATTATTTCCAGTCTTTCTAACATATAACTGTTCAAGCTTATTCCATAGAGAACGTGCATTTGTTTCTCCACTAATATGGTTCAAAACATTATCATCTACCCATTGCCTGATATACCCACACACTTGTTGATGTAACAAAGTCTATTCCACATCAGACTTTTTTTCTGGTTTTTCAGCACTAAATACCGGTAGGTAATAATCTTTCACATAAAGAAGATCCTTCATTTTTCCTTTCCATATGTGATAATTTAAACCATTGAGATTAATCATTCTACTAGTATTTGCTTCCATAACTTAAACTGTCAACCTGACAATCTGTTAACCGTGCTCTAGTACCACTTTGTTGGGAGAGATATCAATAAACAACCACAGCGGAATAATTCTTCTCTCTATATGCAAGCAAATATAGTGTATCTCTACTTTTATACGTGCTGGAAATAATAAGAAAAATAATCAATCACACCAAGCCACAAGAACACAATCAATTTTCTACGTGGAAAACTTCCCCAGTGTGAGGAAGAAAAACCACGGGACCTAATCCAGTTAAAATCTCCACTATCAATCAAATAATGGGTACACAAAATCTTCTCTAATTGTAATTCGAGGGTACAAATATCTCTCATAAAGATATCAACAATCTTGGCAAATACAAAGAGAGTTGGAGAGAATATACCAAATTCGCGGTTATTGTTCACGGACAAATATCCCAACTCCCGAGCTCCAAATCCAATCTTCACCGTTCATATTGTAGCTCCTTGAGTCGTGAACCTCTCTTCCAAATTTCAGCTCGATTGGACCACAAACAAGTAGGATCAGAGTCTTAATAAAATCTGGGCAGCATGAGAAAAATTACGTTTTTCTCTCTTTCTTTTGAGAAGTGACGGCTTCTCTCTTCTCCCATTTCTTTTTATAACTTCCTTTAGGTTTTTTTTTTACACTAAAAGGGCAGGGCTTTGAGCTTTTAATAAAGCCCACTTGGGTTTTCCTCCACATGGAAGGAAATAACCCAACATGTTGGGCCCAAGACCCAATAGGCTTAAGTTTTTGGGTCAAGTTGGTGTTCACTCAAGTGTATCGAGCCCAGCCATGGATTCCTCCGATCCTAATAAGTGGTATTAGAGCCGATGGTTCGTAACTCTGGTTGTTTGACATCGTGAAAAGTCGACACATGAAGCTAATTCTTCTGATGTGCTAACAGTTGGATGACCAAGTGTGTGAACAAGACCAATAAGGATCATCTAGCCTGCGGATGGATCGGAATAGGGTCAAGATGTGGGAGGTAGGATTGGTTTGGGGGCATGTGGAATGCAATCCGAGGCACGTAAGGTGCTAGTGGCAAGACCCACTTGAGCAACTGTTGGAGAATTGAGCTTACTCCCAAAAGGGAGACAGTTTCCATTCAAGGGGGAACAATTGGATTTCACAAGTGAGGGAGAGATTGTTGAAAATTCCACTTGTGAGTTTGTCCAACATTGAAAAAATTGAGTGGATGATGGGTGCTTATATACATGGTTGGATTCAAGACGCAATAGGCTTAAATTTTTGGGTCAAGTTGGTGTTCACTTGTGTGTATCAAGTCCACCCATGGATTCCTCCAGTCCTAACACATTAGGGATTTCAATAAAATATATGTTTAAACCATTTTACTAGATAAGTTAAACAACCAAATATCAA
The DNA here is from genome assembly GCF_029873635.1 of Malania oleifera. NCBI lineage: Eukaryota > Viridiplantae > Streptophyta > Magnoliopsida > Santalales > Ximeniaceae > Malania > Malania oleifera. The sequence goes on from NC_080420.1 coordinate 2,995,236, forward strand.
AATATTTGATGATAGCTTTTATATTTCTTAAAATTAGTCTACCAAACATGTCCAAACTGGCATAAGAAATTTAAGGGGCCTCTTTCCCAAATTTCTTTTATGAAAAATAAAAAATAATTGATAACCCAATGCTCAAGTGGTTAAAAAAAAAATTCTGTCTTTTATATATAAATATTAACTAAATAAATTATGAGAAAAATATTGTTTATATTAAATTAAAATTCTTGATTTGTGCAACCAAATAATTATGCACTTGGCAATTAAGGATGTGAAATTGAAAAACATTTTATTGAGCTAGTAAATGCCTGACAATTAATACATTTCAATATTTAAATTAAAAATCAGTTTAAATTAAATGCACAACTAATTCACAAAATCATATTTGAATTCAACATTTAATATTTAGCACTTAGTTTTAAAATTAGCCTAAATGAAAATATAACTGATCAATATATCTACCCACACAATTAATAATTATGCTTTCTATTTTAAAAGAATTAGTAAACATGTATCTTAAGATGTATTAGCCATTGTAGTAAATATATTAATTATTTGTTTAATTATTTGAATATATTTGATTGGTTCTTATAAATTACTTAAAATTAGCAATGTTTTTGGAAGCCAGAGACACACAATAGCATAGTAAGTGCAACCACAATGTTAATGCAAAATATTTTGTATCATTAAAAAATAAAGAAGGTATTTACTATAATGTTTCCACAAAATTTGAGGTACATAGGGAATATGCTCCTCTAAGAAAGAAACATATTTATTAAAAATATTTTCTAAAATTTCTATTATGAAATTATCAATTTTACAAACATGTTCATGAGGATCTTTCAAAAAATAAATATATTCATGAATTAATCTAAAAATAACATTCTTCGACAAAATCAATAATGGTTATTCATTTTGTTTTGGTTAAAATTTTTAGAAATAAAAGAAATGTATCTATTAGAAATTTTAAAAGAAGGAACATTTTTACAACTAAAATTTATAAATTTTTATAAACCTATACGAACCAATTAAATGATTTATTTTTAAATATATACATATACGCAAACAAGACGATCAACACCTTCTACCATGTTATCTGAAAAGTATTTTTCGGATGGAGAGGTGGAGGTCTTGTTTCCATTCGTCGTTAGTTCAACTCTAGAGTTTCGTTTGATATATTTTGATTTGATTTTGATTTTGTTTATATTTTTATCTTCTTTGTTAGTTATGTTTAGTTTTATTATCCTAATTTGGTTGGTTGCTGGTGTTGTTTTTTTTTTTTTTGAGGATTTTTTTGTAATCTCCCTTTTACTTATCTTGTAATCATAGTATTCCTTCGCTAAAAGTAAGGGTATATATTAATAAATAAATGGAGGTATCATAATCTTTTAGTAAAAACAAAAGAAAAAAAAAAAGACGATCAAAATGCTTAGTTTGACAATATGATTAGTACCCCCAAAAAAAACTTAGGAGACTTTAACGTTTAAACTCCCATTCTTAACTTTTGTCATTTTTTATATTTAAATTATTTAGCTAAATTTGGTTGGATATAATTTTCATTCTTAGATATCAATGGACATGCAAACCTCGCCTAGTAGAACTTAAAACTTGATTTGTTGTTGTTGTTGGCTATCAGTAAGTTTTTTGCCGACATGTCTTTGGAGTGGGACCCACTTAGCAATCGAGGGGGCCTTGTGAAAGAGAGAGGAAAAAGGAAAAGATGTACAAAAAGAAAAAAAAACAACTGGGGACAAGTGTCCTACCGGTGCTTCGAGACTAATATATAGTATAGATTCTTAGATGCTATTGGTCACATATTATTCAAATGTTTTTCTTTAAAAAATTATAAAACAATTTTACAATTGTATACAACTCAAGGCACAACCCACTTTCATACTTGCTTGCCATGATTGGGATGAGATTTTAATTCCCTTCCAATTTAAAACTTCCCAAGAAAGATAGTTAGGAATTAATTACAATAGTTTAATGTCTAGTTTAATAAATTTTCAACAAATCACTTTAATATTGCTCGGTAAGTTAAGGTTTTTCTAACCTATGTTCGAGCCTTGAGGCTACTATTTTTTAATTATAATAAAATATTGATACTTAAGTAAAAAAGGAAAGAGGATAAACCCATTAGCCTATTGAACTATGAGTATCTAAAAAGCAATGTGTGGAATAAAATAATATTCGTGCACAATATATATTTTCCCTTAGCAAACACGAAATGAAAAGGGAGGTCTTCTTTTGCTTTCAAAACCCTAATGCTATTTTTTTTAGTAATTTTGAATTAAGAAGTTTTAAAATTTTAACTATCATTTAAATCTTTTTCATCAAATAATTAAGTAAAATTAAATTTAAATTAATAACAATATTGTTACTAATAGTAACATTAGATCATGTACTCATCGTTACATTTCCTCAAAACCATCATTGTGAAGAGAGGACTGCTCTCTAAAAACATTTATTAGGTTCACTCTTAGAACTCTTGAAATATTTTATGGTTTTTAGTTATTCTAACAATTTGTTGTTAGAATATTTTAATATCTAGAATTAAATTTTTTAGATTAAATCATTCAGTTTATACAATTTTTTTATTACAGTTAAAATGAATTAATCATGTGAATTTAAAATATAAGTAAAATAAAAATATCCAAAAATTTTCAAAATTTTTTTAAAATAATATAATCTATTTATAAAATATTTTTACTATTTTTCAATTGTCATGTATAATAAGATTGTTCTTGTAAAATAATTTAAAAATATAATAATTAAATAAAATAAGTATAATAATTTTATTTTACTATAGTATTTTAATTTGCATTATTTTGTACTTTTACTATTTGATTCATATTGTTTAATTATTTTTTGATTCAAAGATAAAAATAAAAATTTGCTTAAAAAGTTTTAATTTATTTAAATTTTTTTATAGATATTATCCAAGTTGTTAGTTTTTGACTTTTAGTTTTTATTTTTAATTTTAATTTTTATAAATATCTTTAATAATTATACAAAACAACCCCTTACCTTTGGGGCTAAATTATTAAGTAAACTTCATGAAAATTTCCACTTTATAATATTCATATATTATAGTCAAATTTATTGAGTGCTTGAGATGTAAAATAGATGATCCTCGATTTTTGTAGTTTATATTTATCTAACTTCATTGTTGAATATTTTTTGTATGTGTGTGTACGTTATTTTTAAGTTCATGTTATTTTTGCATTATATAATTAATATTAATTTTTATAGGCTAAAAATTTATGCTATATTTACAAAATCCTTTTATGTTTAAACATAAATACATTATTAATTTAAAATTAATGTGAATAAATTTTAAATTAATTTATCATTTATACTAAAATTGTGTAAGCTATACTTGTCTCTTTTAGTGCTTTTTAACAACTTTTCATATACACTAACTTCTCCTAGTCAACCGGTCCAATCCCATTAGTTAGGCATACACTATTTATATGCAAACATCACACCTTATTCAATCTTAAACTTTTAAAATTTCTTGTGATTATAAGTAATTTGAGCGGTTACAAATATTAATGAATATCTTTAAAATGGTCAAATATATGCTTTTTAAAAATATTTATTTTTTGAATTACAACTTAATTTTTCTTCTAAATATTGTATTCTCAATAATTATATGAATACAAAAAGCGTGTTTTTGAGAATACTATGACAAGAAAATTTAAAATGAAAGTTGTCTAAAAACTTTTAATTAATACTGAAAATAAACATTTCATCGAAGACATTTCAATGATTAAAATTGAGACTTTTGTGTTGAATTTCTATGCTCAAATTTTGATAAGAATGAGAAAAGTAAGAGAAGAGGGTAGGTTCGAGCCTTCGAGGTGTCTTTCGTATGTACTCAAAATTCAATTTGAATATTTAATCGACAAAAAAAAAAAAAAAAACAATTTTTGATTATTAAAATACAATTTGAAAAATATTATTAATTATAATATTATTGAAATATAAATTAAAATAAATTTGAAAACAAGTATAATATGGAAAAAAAAAAATCTTGAAGAATTAATTGTGTAATTTATCATTTTATTTATGGGACCAATCAATGGCAAATGGAGCGCAGCGAGGGAACCCAATCCCCCGCTCTATAAACGGTAGACGCCAGTTAACGCAGGCCGAGTCATGTGATTTATTGAGAGAGAGTGAAGAAGAAGAAGAAGAAGAAGAAGAAGAAAGAAAGGACGCAAGGCGTGATGTTCTCGCGTCATCCATGAGAAGAGGTCAAACGCCATTCACTCTCCATCCGTTAATCCCATGAGAAGGGGTCTTCGTGGCATCCACTGCACGAAGTGTGCTTCACGATCTTCTCCGCCTTTTGCCAATTTGCTTTCTCCTTCCTCCTCCCACTCCGCCGCATGACCATTTCTGAGCTCCCCTAAAAAGTAAAAAAAAAAAAAAAAAAAAAATTGTATCTCCCCACCCCTCTTCCTCTGATTTTTTTCTCTCTTTCCTTCTTTTTCTTTGTGGGTTTTCTTCCTATTTCCCCGATTTCCTTTTCATTTGCCCATCTGGGTCTTCTCCATTCGACCCAGTTTGTTCTCTCTCTTCTGCATTTTCTTCTTGTTGTATTTTTTCTTTTGTTGGGATTATTTCATTTTGTTGTTTTCCTTGGGGATTTTGTGTTTTCCCATCTGGGTTTCTTGTTTGTTTCACTGGAATCCCTCTTTTCCGCCGCGTTATTCTGCAATCTCAATTGGGGTTCTTAGGTTTTTGTTGCTTTCTTTGGGGAAATACAGAGCCCCTTCAAACTGGGTTTTGTGTTATTTTCCTCTTTTGCGACGCTGTTATGATTTTTTCTTGATCACTGTTGGTTGTTTTGCTATTGGATTGGTCGATTTCAAGTTCCGAAATCATGGGATTTGACAAAAGCAAAACGGATGAGAGTGCAGCAGCGTCTGAATCAAAATCACCCGTAACTGGTCATGAAGGTGTCCACCATGACCCTGCAGGGGAGAGATTGAGCAGGAAGATGAGCGAGAGCTCCATATATGCAACCGATGAAGATGAAGACGTTGAGGAAGATGAAAGGAAGATACAATTGGGTCCTCAGTACACTCTTAAAGAACAACTCGAGAAGGACAAGGTTCGAGGTTTCGATAAGAACCAATTTTTTTTTTTTTTTTTTTTAATAGTGTTCTTCAATCTGCCCCCCCCCCCCCCCCCGGCCCTTTTTTTTTTTTCTTGTTTTAATTTCCTTATATGATTTTTAGGATGATGAGAGCTTGAGGAGGTGGAAGGAACAGCTTCTTGGGAGCGTAGACTTCAATTCTGTTGGAGGTAAATCAATCGTCATCTTCTTTCTTTGGTACAATTTTCTCTTATGATTTCCGTTTGGTTGCCGAGAAAGTGAAGGAAAAAAAGAGATAAAAAAAGATCTGTTACGTTGCGAGTACAATTCCTAGTTCTCTGTCCTATGCCCCAATTGTCCTACTTTTGTCCAATACCCCAATTGTGCTGGCTGTTTTCGGATCACGAATTTTCTGAGATAAGGAAAGGTAAATAAAATTATAAAATCAATTTTTTACTCTTATTTTTTTTCATTCGATCTCATATAATATTCAGAATTAAAACTTATTCAAATATGATTATGGATCAATAAAAACAAAGATTAATGTCGTGTAAAATTTAAATTTTTTATTAGTTGTATATATATAATTGATGTCCAAGTATGTTTTTTTTTTAAAAAAAAAACAAAATTGTATTCTGTTTCTTTCAATATTTCCATTTTTCCAAACAGTGCATAGAATTTCTCTGGATGGCTAAATTAAATCAAACCCTATAGTTGATTAATCAAAGAGGATCTTGCCTGGTTTGAGAAAGCTTGGAAAGTAAATTAGTAAGTAATAAATCTGAGATTTGCTTTTCTTTTGGATTTTGTCATTTGTGTGCACGAACCCCTAAATTTTGGCATCTTTTGCCTCAATTAATATTGGTTTCTTTTTTATTTTGTTTAAGCTGATAAATGTTTATAAGAAATTAATACAAAATTATTTTTTTTCATGTATTTTGTTAATGAATGCCCAACCCATAAAACTATGGGGTAAAAAATGCTAATGTAGCAGATTGGGATTGATGCATTGTTAATCTTATGTTGCGTTCTCGTTGCATATAAATTGTTTCATAGAAATCTTTTTCTTGTAGTTTATCAGTAAAATTTGATCTTTCATTTTAACATATTCATTAGTATTTGTCAACTGCCAATGTCCTGGATGGATCTTCTGTACTTGCCCTCTTCCAATTAGCAATATATCTTGTGCTTTCTTGTGGGGTCTGTTTAGAACGAGGATTTTGTGAGTGAAACGGAAAGGAAAGGCAAATAAGAAAAATTGTTTTTCACTATATTGTCTCTCTTATCTAAGATATTGTCGAGAGTGAAAATTTATTTAAATATAAGTAAAAATTAAGAAAAATCGAAGGTTGCAAGTTGCGATATGTGGAGTAAAATTTTTGTTTTTTAATCTACTCTATATTCTGTTTTCTTTCTCAGTATCTTTGATAACTAAACAAGAAAGAAGCGATTTTCTTTATCTAAATTTTTTGTTTTTTAATCTACTCTATATGCTATTTTCCTTCTCAATCTTTGATAACTAAACAAGAAAAAAGTGATTTCCTTTATATTTTCCTTTCTTTTCCTTCAATTTGGATCCTATATGTGTGTTTTACATTTTCGGTTCTCTCCTTTGAATTGTAGAAACTCGAGACCCAGAAGTCAAGATTGTGAGCCTGGCAATCAGATCCCCAGGCAGACCTGACATTGTTCTTCAAATTCCTGAGGCTGGAAATCCCAAGGGCCTGTGGTTTACTTTGAAGGAAGGTAGCCGTTACAGCCTCAAGTTCACTTTCGTGGTCAGCAACAACATTGTATCTGGCCTCAGATACACGAATGCTGTTTGGAAAACTGGTGTCAAGGGTAATTTTCTGTCTCCCTTTGTCTCTCTTTGACTCTTTTCCTCTCCTAGTAAGCAGTTTAGTTTCATTCTTAAATTGGGTTTATGGTGTTTGTGTCTTTGCGATAGTGGACAGCACGAAAGAGATGATCGGAACCTTCAGTCCTCAGCCGGAGCCTTATACCCATGAGATGCTTGAAGAGACTACCCCATCTGGGATTTTTGCTAGAGGATCGTATTCGGCTAGATCGAAGGTAATTAATTACCTTCAACCGTGGCTGCCTTTTCTTTGCATTCTATAGAGTAATCATTTGAGGGGAAAAAAATTGAGGGACCGGTGATGGATTTGGTATCTATATTTTAGAGGGGTTTTGAAATTTAAGATGGCAGTTGCTTATGATCTCCTTTTCCATGATTTGTTCTTGTGCTTCATTGACTTTTTGATGTTATATGGGCCAACCTCTGTCATGATTAGGGAGGCAAAGAAGATGCATAATACAACAACTCCTCCTGTGCTTGGTTGATATTACTCTTATGTTTGGCTTTTATTAATACTACTAATCTGACTTTCTGTTGATATCCTGCTTTGTTTCCTCTGGTTTTTCAGTTTCTTGATGATGACAACAAGTGCTACTTGGAGATCAACTACACTTTCGACATCCGGAAAGACTGGGCATCAACTTAGAGCCTAGAAATATTTTTTTTGCCCTCCAAAGTTGTCCCTTTCTCTCCCTCCGTTAGTTTTCTTTAATTGAAATTAATTAGCGTCTTGTTTTCCCCTAAGACAAGCACCTCCTAATATTCATTCTCTTAAATTATTGATTTTGCTCATCCCTACTGAGTGGTATATGCCTGGTTAGCTGACCGACCGACCGACCGAAGAGGTAGATCATAGAAAAGCTAGATTTGTGTTCAGTGAGTTTTCTCAAATAAATTTGAGCTGTCTCTCTCTCTCTCTGTGTCTGTTGGTTCCTCTTGGGCCCTTGGATTTTCAGCAGGAACTGACTTGATTCTATGTTAAGCTTGATTTATTTAATGTAGATTGAGCTCGGTAACCATTTCGTTTGAGGAATGGAATATAGGAATTTGGATAATTGCACCCTTGTTTTTTTTTTTTTTTTCCTTATCTGTGATTTCTTCTTGGGATGTTGGTTCGTCACAGGCTGCTGTTTGGTTTGTTCTTTTCGAACACTGGCAATTTTAAGAACAGCAGGACTTTTCTTATAAGTGCAGCATTTTAAGCTTATATCTTCTGTGTTTCATTTGCTTATTTTTGGTTTGGTGAGAAAATAAACAAAGAAAGTTAAAAAACAAACTAGGGCAACAAAGAAATTTTAGAAAAATTCAAGGGAACGAGCCTAGTCTCACACATGAAAATGGCAGACTAATCAGATATTAATTAATTGGTATGGAAGCTTATTTTTCAATCTTGAAGTGTTATTTCTTTAGGTCAGATAGTGGGCATCAAATTTAGCATTTAAAGAAAAAGGGAAAGACAATAATTTGTGTCTAGGGGTTTTAAAAATTTCAAGGATTTTTCTAAAGATTTTAAGAATTTTTGTCAAAAATATATAAACTTTTTCTTATATTTTGTAAATTTTTTTCAATGAAAGTTTGTTTTTTTAACAAATGTTAGGGGAGGTTTGTGATATTTTTTAAAATCTCAAGTACAGTTTTGTTTTTTCATTGAAATAACAGGAAAATGAATATCCTTTTACCCTAAAAAAAAAATTGTGGTTGGTACGTATTAGAGCATTAGACTTGGTTTGAACAAGCTCTAACGATACTAACCTTATAACAATTTAGCCCAAATCATAGCCCTCGTGCATAAACTCGGGTGGTAAGGACTTGCGTCCGACGGTCTTAGACAAAGGTAAAATCCGATGTTCAAATTTTACTGCCTGTAACGCATATCTGCGATTTACTTCTTACGTGTTGATCGAGGGCACAGCTAGGCATAAGAGCTTAGGACACCTGACCATATAAAAAATAAAATAAAAAAATAGCCCAACTCATAACTTGACTCAAGCTTAATTGACTTGCACAAAGACCCCATCAGAACTATTTTGTCATCCATGTGTGAACTCCATTACTCCATCAATGAATGACTTGCCTTTTAAGAGAGCTTCTAAAGACAGCGTGCTCACATAGTATACTCCCATGAGGAGTAAATGAAAATTCCTTAAATGACAAGGAACGCCCTGGCTAATAAAATTTAGGTTATCTGGTAAGGTTCGCATGTTAATAATATATACATATAATAAAAATTACTACTAAATCATTAAAAAAATTTTAAAAAAAATAGTTAGAAATTATAATGCTTTAAAGCATTTGGACAGTTGTAAATGTCATAAAAAATTAATAACTAAACATATTTAGTAATTTAATTTGCATAAAAAAGGTATAGAGAGCATAAATCAGAGCAAAGTGGACACGTGGAGCAAAGCGATTGATCAATAGAAAAATGGCAACCTACGAGCGGTTGGACGGACGCAGAACTCGTGCGAAATCCGAAACAGAATTTGTTTCAGTTGTTGACCAACTCCACTGTTTTCCCACATCCAACGGTCCGCGAAAAAAGTCCTGCTTAGGTGACCGTATTCTTAGTCTTTCTCTCTCCGCTTCCCCCACCAGCCCGAAGCTACAACTCGGTCCAACTTCGACACGTACGAGGAGTGAGGGTATTATGGTAAATCCACTCGCTCACTTGAATTTCTTTTTCTTTTTCTATTTTTTTAATGGACAAAACACTAGAGCACTCTTGAGCCTGTCAGCAAAAGAGAAGACCGGTTCGCTCCGGCGCACTTTATCCTTTCCTCCATTTGTCTTTTTCTTTTTCAATATTCATCTTCCTATTTGCAGCTTTCCCAATTCCCAAGTTGACCCCACTCTTCCTCCCCCCAAAAAAAAAATTAAAAAATGGAGAGAGATTATTAGATTTTGGATGTTTAATGGGATTAAATTTTGGTCAATTAATTAAATTTAATTTTTTAAAGCTTATAATAGGTTAAAGTTAATATTTTTCACATGTATGTGTAAATCCTATTCTGAAGCAAACGATTTGTTTGTATTTTTATAAGTACATAATAATTAAATTTTGCTTATATACATGTTGATGAATTCATTATGTGTAAATTTGTTTTCTTTTCTTTGAAATTGAAAATATAGCGATTTTGAATATGAGAATTTTAAAACCATCAAAGAAAGGGAGGGTATCTAAATGTGTTTTTGTCAATTTTTAATTTATAAAAAAGTTAAAAGAAAGGAGAGGAGAGTTCGTGTATATATATATATATATATATATAATTTAAGTAATTTTGACGTTAGAATAGAGAGAGAGAAAAAAAAGTTAGCTTATAGGATTTTTTTTGACCATCAAAATAAATTAAAATTATATTTTGAAGTATGAATTTTGGACATTGAATTTAAAATTGATTAAATTTGAATAAATTTCAATGCAGATTTATATTATATCTTATTTAAATCTAATATAAGTTATAGAAGAAATAGTCCTAATTATTATTGACTGATATTTGTAGTGAATACTTAATTTTTCTTGTAGAGCTTGGAATCTATCAATTATAATATTTTATATCATTATTTTTGTTTAAGTTTGGGGTAATTTCGTCATTTTCGGAGTTGGAGAGAGAGAGAGAGAGAGAGAGAGAGTGGTGGGGGAAGAAGCGAGGGAGGGAAGCGAGCGTTAGAGCGTCAGTTATTTTCCGTTAAACTCCAAATTATATGAAGGTGGAGGACGAAGGAAGAGAAGAGAACGAGAGAGAGAGAGAGAGAGAGAGAGAGAGAGAGAGGAGAAGAAGAAGAAGAAGAAGAAGAAGAATGGTGTCGGACCAGGACATAGCCCATGGGGTGGAAACTCTGCTACGTCAGTCGGACCCCAAACTGCTCGCCGTCACCTCCATTAACACCGTCGTCCAGCAGCTGGAGGCCGCCCTTGGCCTCGACCTCTCCCACAAGACTGCCTTCATCAGGGACCACATCAGCCTCCTCCTCCGATCCCATCCTCACCCCTCCACTGACCATTTTGGCTTCCACCCCCAATTCCATCCCCATTTTGCCCTCCACCACCCCCCGCCGCCTCCGCCGCCGCCGCCGAAGCCCGATGCTTTCGTTCAAAATGCCACCGCGGTCCCCGAAGTGCCGAAAGAAAGGTTTTTCATTTTATTTCATCTTTCTCAATTCAACTTCTTGTTACGACTGATGGTCTTGTCTGTCTGTTTATTTTGGGTTTAATCGTAATGCTAGGGTTTTGCGGGTTGGTTCTGCTTGGATTCTTATACTGAATTGTAGAGTATTCTTGCCCTAGGGTAGAATGTTTGCTTTTTCTGGAGCAAAGCTCTTCTATTTGTTGCAAAATGGTCATGCCTTGCTTTGGAAAATGTACTTAATTTGCATACCCTTTTGTAAAAAATTGCTATGTTGCCCCCATTTTTTGAGTTGCGTATGTCCATTATCGTTTTCCAGAGGAAAATAATAATAATAATAATAATAATAAAGCGAAGCATGCATGTCTAAGGGCATATTTAGCTTTGAAAATAATTTTTATTTTACGTTTTTAATTTAGAAATTATAAAAAGCACATTATTTTTCAGTTTTTTTCAACTATGCATAATCTGGAAATTAAAAAGATGTATTTTGCAATTCTTTACGAACAAGGATGAAAAATGAAACTATTTTCCACTATGAAGCAGACTCTAACTCACGTTGGCATAAAATAGATTATGAGTGAAATAAAATAAAAAGTTGTATCTTGAAATGAAATTGTAGAAATGGAATGTCAAATTTCCTATGCACTAAACGTTACACTTGCTTCATTTGTGTTGAAGGGGTTTCACCATCCACGTTTACTGAATTTTTTTTTTTTTTTGGGTGTTTTGTCTGCTTAAAAAGCTATTGATTTTTCAGGTCCTAATCTGCCTTTGATTTCTAGTTCTGTCATTTCTAGTTGTTGTGCTTGTCCATCTCAGTGTTTTCAGCTACACTTGATTTAAAAACTAGAATCATGTCTTCTTGTTTGTACATAAAGTGTATCTGCTTTTGTAGGTGTCTTATATAGAGTTTCTAGTTAATTTTGAAATTATAATTTGGTTGGACAACAGTCTAGAACTGTTCTTACACTTCACCAGCTGCTGCAATTGGGGGAAGAAGCAGCATATTTATCCACCAAAAGATTTGATTTGGTGGGATGGTGGTGGAGGATTATATTGGGGGTTGAATTGAATATTGTGTTCAATTACTGTCCACAGTATTGTAGCATGAGCAGTGTTCAGGAGCACTGCAGCTGTATTGTTCACAATGTTATTTTTGGGTATTTATTTTGAGTTATTTTTGGATTTTAAATTAATTTTACCTAGTTTATTTTGTATAGCTTAGATTAGTTTAGTTTCGATGGTTGAGTTTGATTATCAATTATTGTTAGGGTTAATCTATGAAGAGGCATATATATTATTGTTACTGATTTTCTTTGAAAATGAACGAGGACTCTATGTTGTTGCAAAGACTTGATCCTGGGAATGCATATTTCATTTATATATCAATCTGGTCTTGTTCTACAAACATGGCTTCTTTAGTGATTTATATGATATTGATATACAAGTGCATGTTTTCCATAAAGGCATTGCATATTTTGTTTAATTTCTATCAACAATACCATTCCTGCTGTTGCACAAATATTATGTGCACTTTCACCACATTACCCCTTGTCATTTTTCTAGGGAAGCTGCCATCCCACTCTGTGCATGAGCTCATGTGTGCGACACAACTTCATCAAATGATGGAAGTGTGGTCTTATGGGTTGTTAGTGCATTAGTTGCAGCTTCCTAGAGTGCAATATCTACCAAAAAAAAACACCAAAAAAAAAAGAAAGCAAAACTAAAACCAAAAGAGGTAAACTTCTGGGGGGTAGAGGGAGTACATGTTGTATAGTGAATTAACCCTGCTGAACTTCTCTATTCAGAAAACATCTTATACATTACAGTAGATTATTCGAGCCTGATGCAGTTCACCTTACTGTAATTTAATTGCAGTGCTCCAGCTCGAGCAAAACGAAGAGGCGGTTCAGGGGGTCTAAACAAAGTTTGCAGTGTTTCACCTGAACTCCAGGCCATTGTTGGCAAGCCAGCGCTTCCAAGGACTGAGGTCTTCTTTATTTTCCTGTTTACTACCTTCTGGGAGGTAGTTGCAATATTTCCTAAAGCAGTCCTTGATATTTTGGGATTCTAAAATCTCCAGTTTTCTTGGTTAGATTGTAAAGCAACTTTGGGCATATATAAGGAAGAACAATCTCCAGGATCCAAGAAACAAGAGAAAAATTTTGTGTGATGATGCCCTGCGTTCAGTTTTTGAGATAGATTGCACTGACATGTTCAAGATGAACAAGCTGCTAGCTAAGCATATTTCCCCTCTTGAAACTACGAGTATGTTAATTGGTTTTGCAGGGGAACAATTTGTCCTAAGGGCCTTTAGTCAAGTTGTGCTTTTCTTATGCTTGCAGAAGTGTCTGGTCAAAGTCAAGCTAAACGATTGAAAGTAGATGTTGAGGCAGCATCTGAAAGTAGTGAAGCTCCTACGGCCCTTGTGATAATATCTGAAGCTCTTGCCAAGTTTTTTGGCACTGAAGGAAGGGAAATGATGCAATCAGAGGCAACAAGGCGTGTTTGGGAATACATAAAAGTCAACCATTTGGAGGTGGGTGACAATGTGAACGAATTTGTAGGACATTATTTACCTTTTTTGCCTATTTTGGTTTTCAGAATGGAATGAAATGACAAATTGAATGGAGAACATGCAAAAATCAAGTGAGGAATTTAATTTTGTTTCATTCGCATCAACGTGCACGTATTTTAGTTCAACAACATAAGTAGTCTTTTTTACTATTTATATGCCATATGCCACACACAGCGTATTTTGAAAGGGTATCCAATTGTAGTTGTAAGCTGTAACAAGGCCAAAGATCCACCTTTTTATTTATTTATTTATTTTTATTTGGTTCCTTCTTCTGGTAGAGTTTACATTCTCTCTGTTTAAGTTGTACAATTCTAGTAGAAAAAGAAATGAATATCCCAAACTTTGTCCTGTGAATCAGCTCCTTCTGCCTTGCTAGAATTACTACTATTTCTTTTTCTATTCCTAGTGGTGTTAGATGGCTTAGTGATGCACTACAGATTGCAGGGGCTAAAATAATATAACCAGCAATGTTACATTTTAGTTCAAATTTGCAGCTGCAATTCTTTTGCAGTCAATGAGTTTGAGTTTTAGTGTTTACTTTGTAGGCTATGTATGGCAGGGTGATTGTGTGGCCTCATTTATTTTTATTGAGAAGTTAGATTAGTTGGTTAATAAGTCATTTCAATTAAGAAAATGAAGAACTTTAGTGGTACAACACCCATAACAACAATTAAAACAACCATGCCTCGAGTCCCCATTAGGTGCAGCCAGCTGTATGATATTATGAACCATTTTCCGTCATTTTATACAATGTGGGTAATATTTTCAAAAAGTTTGTAGGCTGTCAAACAAACTTTCTTCTTAGTATCACAGTCCTTGTTATCCTACGTCTACCCCTCTCTCTCCTACGACCTTTAACATCAACTAACTCACTACAACATTATTTGGTCTATGTTGCAAATGCCTAAACCATCATGGAAAGCTTTTTTGATAAAACAATATTCTTTGCACATATAAGAATCTTCTCTTGCTTAAAAATAGCAAGCCACCTCTCTCTCTCTCTCTCTCTCTCTCACATGCAAGCATGCATACACACATATACACAAACACACATTTTTTTTAGGGGGTTGCGTTTTCTTGCTTAAAACTACTATGATCTTTGTGATTTTTTTTTTAAAAACTTAGAACTTTAGTTCTTGATTTTTATTGATTTTCCAGATTAGTTCATGATTACGGGTTTTGTAGTTTAGAATATGATAATAGATTTGTAGTTGTTGGTATGGCATTGTTTCAACATTTTAAGTGCTACCCTTTCTTATTACCTTCATTCAAATTATTGTAGGCCTATCTGTCCCCCTCATACAACGTCAAACATCAATAGACAACCTACTCTTTGTTTCTCATTGGAGCATTATTTGATCTACTTATGAGTGTCCAAACCATCTTAGAAAGCTTTTTTGATGAAAAAAATAGTGCCTTCCCAGGATTCTTCTTTTTTGTTGCCTAAGAGTTGTTGCTCTCTCTCTCTCTCTCTCTCTCTCTCTCTCTCTCATGCTGGTGCTTTGTAATTTTTCTTGTTGTTCCTTGTTTTCTATATTACTTCATGGTTATGGGTTTTGTAGTTTTGTGGATGGTAATTTATTTAAAGTTTTTGTGTGGTGTGCTATTGGTTTCAACATCTTAAGGCAAATGCTTGCATGCTTTTAGGACCCTTTGAATTCAATGGTGATACATTGTGACGCAAAGCTTCAGGAGCTTTTTGGATGTGAAAGCATTTCTGCATTGGGGGTATCTGAGATGTTGGCACGTCATCATTTATTCAAGCGATCTTGATGTCAAGTTTTGTTGACTGGCTAGTAAGTTAGTGTAACCTATAAGTTTGGTTTTTTTTTTTGGAAAAAAAAATCAATTTAAACACTTTCTTCTATTTATTTTGCCACATTTTAAAAATTTCTAACATAATTTACTATATACTTACATTTGATCATGGAATTAATTAATAAATTATTCATTAAACTAAATTTAAGGTCTATATCAATATTTGCTCCCATTTTGGTCAAAATACAACTTTAGCTTTAACAAAAGTTTAAATTTCTCATTGCTTTGGCGTGCATGAATTTTACTTCCCTTAAAAATTTAGGTCATTTGCTAGAATGAATCTAACGTTATTTGCTTACTTTTTTTTTTCTCACTTCCATCATGTGTTACAAACTTTAATATTGTTGTCCGTTTGGGATACATGGCTTCAGTGTAACCCTTGATTGCTTTTCTTTTTGAACAATATGGCCAAGATAATCTCCTTCTCCATGTTTTCTTTGCTTCATTGAAAGATTGTGTGAAAAATTAAGAATAAGAAGATTTGAGCAATGCCCTTTTTATCAAATTCCTATTTCTTAATTTAATCTCATAAAATAAAATTAGATATAAACTTTAAAGTTATTTAGTATGTTTGGTATTTGCATTAGATATTCAGTCAACCTGTGATGGTTTTATCCCTTGTAGTGTCTTCTAATTAATTTTTATTTTCATTCTTCTATTTTAGGTCTAATTTGTGCATAACAAATAATATGGGGTTGTTCCGTGTTTCTTGCAGGTGTAGAAACATGTTGCCATCCTAGTTACTTGTTATGGTATGACTGATTCTTAGCGAAGATGTTTGTCTTTTGTTCTTGTTTTATTCGTGCAACAACACGGTTAGATGTTATGATGTCCCCTCTACTTGGTTATTTATGATTGAATGAAAAATACCCTGGTCAATGGCAAAGAATATTTTGTAGTTAGGTCATGGCCATGGGTTTAGGATTTGTTGCTCATTTTTGGTTATTTACTAATGCCTTTCTTCCAAAATGAACACGGTAGAGCCACAATGGAATTGCAAATCCTTTTTGACTTTGTCACAGTCATCATTACTGTCTCATGGTGTGTCAGGAACATTTCTTTTGAAATTTGAATTATCAATTGCTTTACTTCTGTATGGGTGGTAGTCCAGCTTCAAATATCACCATGGACTTGGAGGCAAATGGTTGACAGTTCATTGGATGTTATGCTGGTTGAGTTATGTAATTCCATTCAGTTTTGATGGTGAGATCAATTTTCAAACTTGGATAAATTTTAATCAAAAATTCATAAAATCTTTTCACGTGTTGGAAATTGTATATTGGGAAAGGCTAAATGGAATTTAGATTTTCAAAGGCGAGAGTCAAGAGGGCGTGCCAACTTTGTGGAGTTTTAAAACACTGATGGATCCTTATAACTGTTAGGCTGCTGATGGTTTTTATTTTTATTTTTATTTTTATTTTTTTCTCTCTCTTTTAATTCACATTTAGAGCTCATCACCATGGGATGCAGACACAGTTAGATGAATAAAATTTCTTATCCATACTATGCGGCATATAAGTAGATGGTATATGATATTTGTTTGATATATGCCAATGCTGTTTTCAAAAATTTTCGTGGAAGATGAGAAATAGTTTTGTTGATGTCAGCATTCATGGATGTGCTTTTTCTGGATCTAAAGAGGAACTCTTGATTTCTCCATTGTTTTCTAACACTGAGAACCTTTCCACTGTAATGAAAGTTTTATTGTACATTATAATTGTTATTGTAGAATGACAATCATCAACATTCAACATGAAAATGAGATTCTGGGGTTGCCTTAGTGTGGATGGCAAGAAACATAACATTTTGATTGAACCTAAGATCTATTGTAAGTTATTGAATGCAGGGAGCATTGGGCGGCCTTGGGATATATTTAGGGTAAAGGAAATGCCAATCCTTGAGTCGTTCTCTCCCTCTCTCTTAATATCTCTTTCTCTCTCTCCTTTTTTTTTGGCGTGGGGGGGGGGGGGGGGGGGGGGTAGTTACCTTCCTATGAGGTTTTACCATATTAATATTTCATCAACATTTGTGGGAATGGTTTTAGCAGCATTCAGGTACACAGCTCCACTTAGGACAAGCAAGTGAAAATTGTAAATCTGCCCTGAGTGCGAGGTTATATGGTTTATATTCTATGCTTCTTTTCTTTTTCTGGATATGCACACACACACAATTACCACTTTCAGTTCGCTGCTTGGTAGTCTGCATGGATTATACACACCAAACATCATAAAAAAGAAACTTAAAGAACCATGATTATCAACATAGATGCAAATATTGTTTTGTAAATGGCTCTTATCTCTGATATGTGACCGTAAGGGAATATCTTTTTCATTTTCTGTTTTTCCTCTCCAGCTGTGTAACAAACTGAGATTCCCTCTTTGCCCGTATAAATACATGAGAAATACAAATAAAACGAATGAGAGAAAATTTCAACAGAAATGCTTTTCTGACATGGTATCAGAGCTCGCAGACCTAAGTCTCCAATGGCCGAAGCCTCTGCTGCTACCAATACCTCATCCCCAGCACCCTCCTTCTCTCATGTCATCACTAGCAAGCTCACCACCGACAATTTTCCCCTCTGGAAGGTTCAAGTTGGTGCCTATCTGCGTGGCCAAGATCTATACCAGTTTGTTGATGGCACTCTCCCTGCTCCCCCTCAATTCCTCCCTGACCACACCACTGTTAACCCTAAGTATTCTGCCTGGATGAAGACAGACCAGCTTGTACTAAGCATCCTATTCTCTTCAATCTCAGAATTAGTCCTGCGCCATGTCCTCTCCTCTACCACTTCACATAACCTCTGGAGCTATCTTGACTCCCTTTTCACCTGCAAATCTCAAGCCCAACAGTTCCAAGTCCGTTTCAATTAGCCAACCTTGCTTGCGGTGAGCTCTCCATCACAGACTTCTTCTCCAAAGTTCGAGCTCTTGCTGACATCTTAGCTTCAACTTGCAGTCCTCTTCTTGATCAAGACTCTGTCACCTACGTGCTCATAGGGCTTGGTCCCTCTTATGATTCTTTTGTAACCTCCATCTCCACAAGATCCAACCCTATCTCCTCCCACGAACTATTTCAGCTCCTTCTCGTTCATGAAAGCAGATTAGCTCACTCAAACAGGCACATGCTTCCCTATGACGCTTTAGTGAATGTCACAACAACTAGAGGTCGAGACCATCGTGGTCGAGGATACTCAAGAGGGGGCAGATCTGGCAGAAATACCAACACCAGAGGACGCACTTACTCCTACAACAGAGGAGGTCGCAGCAATACCTACCCTTCCACTAACACCTACCCTTCCACCACGACCACTTGCCCAACCTGTTAGGTGTGCAGTAAGTCTGGCCATGTCGCGCTTCAAAGTCGCCATCGCTTCGACCACTCCTACCAATATGAGGCCCCTCCATCTCTTTCAGTCAATTTCACAAACACCTTTCAACCATCCCTCGACATCTCCTGGTACCCTGACTTAGCAGCAATTCGCCACATCACACACTCCCTTGACAACCTCAATCTGTCTTCGCAACCCTATACCGATGGTGATCAGGTTCGAGTAGGCGACGATGCTGCTCTCTCCATACAAAACATTGGTGACTCAAACTTTCTCTCTTCCTCCTCCTCATTCACTCTAAATAACGTACTTCATGTTCCTTCCATCACAAAAAATCTTGTCTCTGTTTGTAAATTTTGCTCCGATAATAATTGCTTCTTTGAATTTCACTCTTCTTTTTTCTCTGTGAAGAACACCATGACCGGGAAACTCCTCCTCACTGGTCCCAACATTAATGGCCTCTACGTCTTCCCACCTGTTTCGGCGCTCTCCTCTTTCCCTTCCACCCACGCTGGCGAACGAACCGCCCTTGCTCAATGGCATCGTCGTTTAGGTCACCCCTCGCTTCAGCTGTTGTCTTGCATCTTGCATCAACACCGGCTGCCCTCTAGTTGCACAGACCCTTCGTTCTTCTGCTTAGATTGCCCCCTAGCCAAAAGTCACCAGCAACCTTTCCTTCCCAATCAGGCCTAGGCCTCAAAGCCCCTTGAGCTCATTTGTACTAATGTCTAGGGCTCGACCCGGCGACCCCTTATTTGTGTAGAAATGGATTTCGTTTTTACTTGTCTCTTGTTGATCAATGCACTCGCTTCTGTTGGTTCTTCCCTATCAAACTTAAATCTGATGTTTATCATGTCTTCACTACCTTTATACCATATGTCAAACATTTATTCAATTCCAAACTAATTTCTATTCAAACGGATGGTGGCGGTGAATTTAAATCGCTCACTCCTTTTTGCCAAAAACTTGGCATCACACATCAACTAACATGCCTACATACCGATCAACAAAATGGACTTGTGGAACGCAAGCACAGATATATTGTTGAAACCGGTCTTACTTTAATGGCCCCATGCACATTTACCATACAAATATTGGGCTGATGCTTTTGACACCGCTATTTATCTCATTAATCACCTTCTCTCCCCTAATCTAAACAATAAATCTCCCTTTTTCCTAGTCTTTAACAAAGATCCGGACTACAAATTTCTCAAGGTATTTGGGTGTGAATGTTGGCCTAACCTTTGGGCTTACAATAATCACAAAATGCACTTTTCGTTCTAAATCGCGCTTTTCGTTCTAAATCTTGTCTATTTCTGGGCTATGCCTCATCACACAAAGGCTACAAGTGCTTCGACCTCTCCTTAAATAGACTATGTCCAGAGATGTCCTATTCAACGAGGCTTCTTTTCCTCACGCTCATGCCTCAGCCCGACCCACCCTATCTCCCACTTTTTCACCCAACGCTTCCCTTCCTCTCGTCGCTCCATCAATTTTGGGCCCACACCCAAACCCCTTAACTTCTTTGACTCCGGCCACGTCCCCCTCCACCTCCTCACCCATTGAGCCCACGTCTGTGCCCTCGTCCCTGAATACTTCCCCCAATTTCTCATCTAACCCTAATCGTTCTCCTCCAGATCCCCCTTACCACCATCTCATTTCTCCGCAATCTCCCATCATCACTAGAGCCCAAACCCACTCTTCTCGTCCCCGTATCTTCACCGATGGCACCGTCCCTTATCCTGCTCGCCACTGTCTAGCTACCGCAACCACCCCTTCCGATGCGCCTCTAAGCTTCTCTGCGACCTCCAAACTTCCCGAATGGTGCTCTGCCATGAATGACGAGTACAATGCTCTCGTTCAAAACCAGACTTAGACCTTGGTTCCTCCTGATGCCTTTTGTAATATCCTTGGTTGCAGGTGGATTTATCGGACAAAATATAACTCCGATGGCTTAATTCAGCGGCGGAAAGCACGCCTAGTTGCAAAGGGCTACCATCAACGTGAAGGAGTTGACTACCATGATACCTTCAGTCCCGTTATCAAAGCTCCCACCATACGGTTGGTCCTATCTCTTGCTTTAGCTCCGCGATGGTCCATGCGCCAAATCAACATTCGAAACGCCTTTCTTCACGGCAATTTGACCGACATTGTTTTTATGCACCAGCCTCAAGGATTCATTGATCCCCTGCATTTGCATTATATGTGCAAATTGGAGAAGGCTCTGTATGAGCTTAAACAGGCCCCACGTGCGTGGTTTGCTCAGTTGAGCTCATGGCTCCTTGGGTATGGTTTCTTTGCTTCCAAAGCTGATCCCTCTTTATTCATCCTTGCCCATGGTGACATCAAAATCTATTTACTGGTTTATGTTGATGACATTGTTATCACTTCATCACATAACTCTGCCATTGACTCCCTAATTGATGCCTTGAGTCAAGCGGCCAATTGTCCTATGTTTTGGGTTTGGAGATAGATTATCTAAAGGATGGTGTTCTACTCACTCAGCGAAAGTACATCAAGGATCTGCTTCATCGTAGCAACATGTCCAATGCCAAACCCATTTCCTCACCCATGGTAGCTTTTTCAAAATTGTCCTCGTTTGATTCTCCTTTGATAATCCAACCCTTTTCAGAAGCACTATTGGAGCACTTCAATACTTGTCTCATTCTCAGCCAGACATTAGTTTCTCAGTGAACAAAGTGTGTCAATTCATGCATAATCCCAACGTATCCCATTGGAGGGCTGTAAAAAGAATTTTGAGATATCTTAAGGGAACTATCAATCATGGTCTGTTCTTCCCTCTCAATGCATCCTTGACCCCTCACACCTATTTTGATGCTGATTGGGCAGGCTGCCCTGATGACAAAAGATCAAGCAGTGGATATTGCATTTTTCTTGGCAGCCATTTAATCTCATGGAGTTCCAAAAAGCAGACAACAGTAACTAGATCGAGCACAGAAGCTGAATACAACTCTATTGCCACTGCTGCCGCTGGGACAATCTGGTTGCAAACAGTTCTGCGTGAGCTACGGATTTCTCTCTCACATGCTCCAAACTTATGGTGTGATAACATTGAAGCCACCTATCTTGCAGCCAACCCAATTTACCACTCTCGGACAAAACACATGGACATCGACTTTCACTTTGTCTGTGACTGTGTGGCAGCAAAATCACTGACCGTCTCCTTTCTTAGTTCAAAAGACCAAATTGCAGACATTTTTTCCAAGCCTTTGGTCTCTGAAAAATTCTTTCATTTTCGATCCAGTCTCAATGTTCTTGACACACCATTGGACTCGAGGGGGTGTATCAACATAGATGCAAATATTGTTTTGTAAAAGGCTCTTATCTCTGCTATGTAACCGTAAGGGAATATCATTTTCATTTTCTGTTTTTCCTCTACATCTGTGTAACAAACTGAGATTCCCTCTTTGCCTGTATAAATACGTGAGAAATACAAATAAAACGAATGAGAGAAAATTTCAGCAAAAATGCTTTTCTGACAATGACGACTTTATGATTGAATTGGTACAAAGTTTTTTATAAAGAACAGCAAGGCAGCCATGAAGACCAAACTGAACAAAATATATAAGGCACTTTTGGCTTTATTGTTGAAGCCTTTGTTGGAACTCATCTTGTCCATTACAACTGTTACAAATATTATCACTTTCTGCCAAAAGGGGGGAAATAGAAAAATAAATAAATAAAAAGCAACATTAACACCATTTAGTTTTGATGTCTACTCGCAAAAACTGTGTAGGAAAACTTGCTAACAACCTACTAGTCGAAAAGGTTCAATATGAAGCAGTGGCTCCATGAACATCTCCACATTGCTGGTTTATTTAAATAAATAGAGTTATTGAAAAACAGGGGAATAATTTATGGTAAACCCATGTAGAATCAAAGAAAATATAGTGCAGTTTAGTGCATTGTTGCTTTTTTGCCCCGGTTGTGTGTGTGTGTGTGTGTTATAGATCTATAGAAGGAAATTAAGAAACTAGGGAAAAATAATTTTGATCATATAACAATTTATGCTTATATAACCAGTTTTCTGCATTTTTTTATCAACGCATATTTTATATATATAGTGTACTCTACCGACCCTACTAGCACCATCCCTTTGTAATTATGCAATATGTAGAAGCTGAAATCCTTTCCAAGATTCACACGAGTCTTGTTACATTCTGCAGTAAAAAGAATGGGTGATGGATAGTAAGTAGTCTGCTCATGAGTCCAAACATCTACAGTGAAAACAAGGAAGAAAAAGAACTAAAATTTGAGTGGGAATGTGAATGAGATGTCATGTCTAGGATATGTCCTATTTCTGCATTTTAATTTTAGTAATGTTGGCTTCTTGGGTGAAATGTTGAGTTATATTTATTAGAAAACTCATGTTAGTTTGAGCACCAAATGGACATATAATACATAATCTCAGAAGCCTTGAGAAATTTTGTAACTGCAGGAAGAAGTTAAGAACATACGTAGTTTCCATGAAACGCGACATTCATGCCATCATGCAATGTTGGTTGCACTGTAAATTCAATGTTATTCCCCAAGCTTCTGATCAGATAAGAGAAGAAATCCAACACTTGCTGCAAATGTGCACCGGCAAATAGTATATGAGAAAATGTGAACATACAATTCGTGGAAATCCAGGGTGTTAGTTCAGATTGAATCTACCTTCTACCCATGAAAGGGTTGGAAAAATGTGATAAAATTGCAGATGCATCGACATTCATCTCCGATAACATCAGACGGTTCTTGAATATTTTTATTCTTGATTGCAGTGTAAAACTTGAGGACTGTTTCCAGAGCTCTGTGATTTTCTTCATCTGCTGGTGTTGTGTTTTTGGTACTTAATGGAACTTGCAAGTATCCTGTTGTATTGAAGGAAAATTCTTCTTAATCACTGGTTGTTACGAAACTAGGGAATGAAATTTGTGGAGACCATAGGATGTTTGAAGTGGGATAGACTTTTTATGAATTGATTTTGGACTAAAAGGGAGATTATGATTGTGTGAATAGGTTGCTTCATAAGTGAATGGAAGAGAGTTGGAGACATTTGTGGTGGTTTGGTAGGAGATCAAATCCATTTGAAGGCTTGAGGGAATGAAATGAGTTTGGAGTTCATCCAAAGCTCGCAGGAATAAACCCAAACATAAGGGACGAATTCTTATAAAATAAAAGCATGTGTACAGAAGAATAAAGAAATAACACCAGCCATCAATGGCAAGCCAGGGATCTTTCTTAAGAGTTGCATAGGAAACCCCACATGACAGCATATTTTCAGTCTCATGCTATGAATCTTTCACAGGGTTTCATTAGCACTTCTCATCACATAGGCATAGTTTTATCTTGGAGAAACACACATATTTTGCTTTATCTTGAGGTTTAAGTTAAGCATTAAAATTCCAGCCCTATGCTATATTTGCCATTAGGGCTACACACACAAAGGTATGGGTCACTTTGATGATGACATCAAGGATTAGACAAGGAACTTATCATGATCCCAAAATGCCATGCAAGCGAATAAGATATCTCCTGTATTTTTAATATAACAATTATGGTGAACCTCCAAAAGAAAATGTCAGTGGGAATGCCTTTCCAGTTTCAGAAAGTATAGTCTTTGGTGAAGATCGATTCATTTAAGTCAAATAGATTTAGGTTTTCAAGACCCCCAAAACCTCAATTTGACACAAATGGGACTAGGCAATTAAAAGGTCCTTTTTAGTTTTTGTGGTGTGGATGAAGCAAATTTTTATGGAACTATATTTTCACATGTGGATAGTGGAGATGGTAATCAAAGACTGTAAAGGAGTTTGTCAGGTTCCTTTTTCTAGGAGAGTGGAATATATAATGCCTTCAGATGTGATGGAAGTCGTGGCAGTTAAAAAAATAGTGTCATTTGCATTAGACATGGGGTTCTTTCAATAGGATCAGGCAAGGTTGGATGGCTGCCCGACAGCGGATGATTAAGGTTTGGAATTTTAATTTTGGAGGTTTTAGTTTGAATTTTGAGATTGATGGGAAGTGGTTTAAGATGGGAGATGGATAACTTCAGTACAACCTATAATGGGTGTAAATATTTAGAAAAAAAAAAAACCGATTTGAGTGGCTTAGCCCTTGTTTGGTAGGACTTAAAGAAGTATTTGTGTCACTTGTCACTAAAAATAAGTGATGGTGGATAATGTGTTGTTTGACATGTTTAAACTTTAAAACATACTGAATATTTAAAGTACTTACAGAAATATTTATTTTAGTTTGAATTTTGAGATTGATGGGAAGTAATTTAAGATGGGAGATGGATAAGTTCAGTATGATCTATAATGGGTTTAAATATTTAGAAAAAAAAAAAAAAAACCAATTGAGTGGCTTAGCCCCTGTTTGGTGGGACTTAAAGAAGTATTTGTGTCACTTGTCACTAAAAATAAGTGATGGTGGATAATGTTGTTTGACATGTTTAAAACATACTGAATATTT
This sequence comes from Malania oleifera, assembly GCF_029873635.1. Taxonomy (NCBI): domain Eukaryota; kingdom Viridiplantae; phylum Streptophyta; class Magnoliopsida; order Santalales; family Ximeniaceae; genus Malania; species Malania oleifera. Next base: position 3,020,526 of record NC_080420.1, read on the forward strand.
AAAGTACTTAAAGAAATATTTATTTTAAATTGATTTTTATAACTAATCTGTCACACTAAGTGTTACTATTACTCACATTGACAAACTCGTAATTTTTCCTATTTTATTTTGAAAAATCGTAATTTAATAATAAATTGTTATTGACTAATTTTTAATACTTTACAAATTATATATGAATATGTTATATAATAAAAATTTAAAGATAATTACATTTATTGCACAAGAATTATAAAATATATCAATAATTTTTAATATAATTCATATGTTTTATAATTATATACAAGCAGTTATAATATTCTAGTAAAATAAATATATAAATTTTTATAATTTATATTTATAATACCATTTCAATACTTATAAAGCGTAATTAAAATAATAATTTAATATATTATTATAAATTTATAACCAATATTTAATAAGTTATAATTAAATATATAGGTAAATATATTTTTTAAAATGTAAGAATTATAAAATTATATTGTAATAATTTTAATATAATTTATATATTTCACTAAAATTGATAATATAGCACTAACTAAATTTATAAAATGAAATAATTTGCACCTAATTGTAATCCCTTATAATTTTAATTTATTTATTTTAATGTGTAGATAGGGCTAATATTATATAATCTAATATAATTGTGTGTATATAATACAATAATCTAATATTATAGACCTAATTAGCGAAGAAGGTGTTTTTTTGTTTTTGGTTCTTGTTTTATTAGTGCAACAACATGGTTATAAGTGGTGATGCTTCACTCTACTTGGTGATTTATGATTAAATGAAAAATACCCTGGTCAATGGCGAAGAATATTTTGTAATTAGGCTATGGCCATGGGTTTAAAATTTGTAGCTGATTTTTGGTTATTTGCTCTTGCCAAGGCCTATCTTCCTCAAAATGGACACAGTAAAACCACAATGGAATTACAAATCCTCTTTGACATTCTCACAATTATCATTACTGTATCATGGTGTGTCAGGGGCATTTCTTTTGAAATTTGAATCATCAACTGCTTTACTTCTGGTCTGGGTGGTAGTCTGGGTCCAAATATCATCATGGATTTGGAGGCAAATGGTTGACAGTTCATAGGTTGTTATATTTTTTGAATTAAGTAATTACAAGTTTTTTAATTTTGACAGTCAGATCAATTCTCAAACCTGGCTAAACTTTAATGCAAGATTCATAAAACCTTGTCACATTGGAACTTATAAACAGGGAAGGGCTAAAGGGATTTTAGATTTTGGAAGGCATGCCAAGTTTGTGGATTTTTAAAACACTGATGGATTAACTGTTAGGCTACAGAGAATTATTATTGTTATTTTCATAATTCACATGAGGGGCTTATTATCACTAGATGCAGACACAGCTGACGGATTAAATGTCAAATTCATTCTCAGCAATATATGTGTAGATGCTTATATGATTTTGTTTGATATATGCCTATGCTGTTTTCTGTAATTTGCTTTGAAAATTAGAAATATTTTTGTCGATACCTGCATTCATGGATGTAGTTTTGCTGGATGTAGAACGGAACTCTTGATCTGTCTAGTATTTTCTAACTTTGAGAACCTTGTCCTTTGTAATGAAAGTTCTGTTGTACTTATACTGTTATAGTGGAATGACAATTATTTACATTCTACACAAATGAGTTCTGGGTTATCTTAGTGTGGATGGTCAGAAACATATGTAGGGTTATTAACATTTTGAATTGAACCTAAGGTCTATTGTAAGTTCTTGAATGCAGGGAGGAATGGACCTTGGGATCTATTTAGTATTTAGAGATCCAGAGTGTAAAGTAAATGCAAACCCTTGTTCCTTTTTTTTTTTTTGGGTGTGAGAGCTTTGGTATCTCCCTATTGGGTTTTAGCATATTAATGTCACTGAGATTTGTGGGAATGCTTTTAAAGCATTCATGTGCACAACTCCACTGCCCTGAGTATGAGATTACATAGTTTATGTTTGGTTTCTTTTTCTGGGTATATATACATACACATTCACCACTTCAACTTGCTGCTTGGTAGTCTGCATGTATTATACACACCAAACATCGTAAAATAGGAGTTTAAAGAGCCATGATGACATTAGGATTGCATTGATACAAAGTTCTTGATAAAGAGCAGCAAGGCAGCCATGAAGACCAAACTTAACAAAATATATAAAGCACTTTTGGCTTTATTCTTGAAGGCCTTGTTGGAAACCATCTTGTCCATTACAACTGTTACAAATCTCATCACTTTCTGCCAAAAAGGGGAAAAATGAAGAAAGAAAAAAACATTAACGCAATTTAATGCTGTTTTCTCCTTGCAAAAACTGTGTATGTCCACTTCCCAACAATTTACCAGTTGGAAAGGTTCAATATGAAATAATGGCTCCGTGAACATCTCCACCTTTCTGAATCATTTAATGAAAGGGAGTTATTGAAAAACCGGGGAATAATTAGAATCAAAGAAAATATAGTACAGTTTAGTGAGTTCATCTCTTTTCTTTGGGGGGGGGGGGGGTGGTAATAGATTTATTGAAGGAAGATCATATACCAATTTATGCTTATATAACTAATTTTATGCATTTTTTATCAGTGCATTTTTTTTCATATATATATATATAGCGTGTACTGACCCTATTAGCACCTCCCCTTCGTAATTATGCAATATGTAGAAGCTGAAACCCTTTCCAAGATTCACAAGAGTCTTGTTAAATTCTGCAGTAAAAGAACAATGGTGCTAGATGGTAAGCAGTCTGCTCATTAGTCCAAACATTTACAATGAAAACAATGAAGAAAAAAGAACTAAAAGAGAAGCAGGGATGTGAATGAGATGTGATGGCTAGGATCTGTCCTATTTCTCCATTTTAATTTTAGTAATATTGTATTCTTGGGTGATATGTTGAGTTATATTTATTATATGTTAGTATCAGCACCAAATGGAGGTACAGTACTTAAATTTTGTAAGAACAGAAAGAAGGTAAGAACATACGTAGTTTCCATGAAACGCCAACATTCATGCCATCTTGCATTGTTGGTTGTGCTATAAATTCAATGTTATTCCCCAAGCTTCTAATCAGATAAGAGAAGAAATCCAACACTTGCTGCAATGTTCATTGCAAAATAGTATATGAGAATGCGAATACAATTCATGGAAATCCAGGTTTTTAGTTCAGAATTCCGATTGAATGTACCTTCTTCCCATGAAAGGGTTGGGAAAATGTGATAAAGTTGCAGATGCATCGGCATTCGTCTCCGATAACATCTGACAGTTCCTGAATATTTTTATTCTTGATTGCAATGTAAAGCTTGAGGACTGTTTCCAGAGCTCTGTGGTTTTCTTCATCTGCTGGTGTTGTGTTTTGGGTACAAAATGGAACTTGCAGATACCCTGTTTGCCTTGGAGGAAAATTCTTCTGGATTGCAGCGTGATAAGAAACTGGGGAATGAAAATTGTGGAGACCATAGGATGCTTGAAGTGGGATATACTTTTTATGAATGGGTTTTGGACTAGAGGAGAGATTACGATTGCGTGAGTAGGTTGCTTCATAGGTTAATGGAAGAGAGTTGAAGACATTTATGGTGGAGTGCAAAGAGACCAAATCCATTTGAAGGCTTTAGGGAATGAAAAGATTTTGGAGTTCATCCAAATCCCAGAGGAATAAACACAAAAATAAGGGAAGAATTCTTGAAAAGGAAAAGCATGTCTACAGAAGAATAAAGCAACAGAACTAGCCATCAATGGCAAGCAAGGGATATTTCTTCAGTCCGATACATGTTTTTCTCTTGGAAAAATAATGCATATTTTTGGCTTCATCTTGAGGTTTAAGTTAAGCATTGAAATTGCAGCCACTTAACATTTGGTATTTTAGAGCTACTCACACAAAGGAACTTATCATGATCCCGAGAGTGTCGTGTGAGTGGTTTGTGAGCAAATGAGATATCTCATATCTCATGTTCTTGATATAACAATTAGGATGAACCTCCCAAAAAAAAAATTTGTCAATGGGAAATATCTCATAAATATATGTACAGGTTTTGAAGACTCACAAAACCCCAATTTGACGGAGGTAATTAGGCAATTGAGAGGGTTCTCTGTGGTGTGGATGAAGAAAAGTTTTCACATGTGGATGGTGGAGATGGTAATCAAATATTGTAAGAGAGTTTGTGATGGTCCTATCTTGTTCAAGGAGAGTGGAATATATACTGCCTTCAGATGTGGTGGAAGTTGTAACAGTTCAAAAAATAGTGTAGTTTGCATTTAATATGGAGTCCTTATATTAGGCTCAAATAAGGTTGGATGATTGCCTCTAGGGGACAGTGGATGAGTAAAGTTTGGAATTTTTATTTTGGACGTTTTAGCTTTGAATTTTGGGATTATTGAAAAGTGATATGAGATGCGAGATGGACAACTTCCTATTACAGTATGAGCTTACAATGAATTCAATTAAAAAAAAATTAATTTTCTTAGCCCCTATTTGGTAGGACTTAGAAAAAGCATTTGTATCACTAATCCCTTAAAATAGGTGATGTTTGACATGTTAATTGTTAAAAGGATATTGATTATTTAAGGTTAGAATGCATAAAGTCTCCTTTATTTTTGTCTAGAACCATGCACTCATTTGTAATACATTATTATAACTAAATATATAAAATGAAATAATTTGTATCTAATTGCAATCTCTTATAATTTTAGTGCATTTGTTTTTTATGTGTATATATGACTACTATAATCTAATATTTATACTTAACAATGGAAGCTTAAAACGTTAACGTCCTCGTTTTTCCCATGTATCTTTTTCTCGAGATGTTATTATATTTTTCTACTGTCATGGGAAACATGCTCTCCCTTATTAAACTTTTACCCTTCCCACACAATTTTCCTTTGGTAGACATTTTTTCCCTAATGCTTCACCATTCACTCCTAGTTCTTCTCAATTTCTTAATCTTCTCCATTTCCATGCATCAACTTTTTCTCAACCATCATGAGCTTTTTCATCTCTTTTTTTGACAATATTTAGAGTTCTCAAATACGAAATCTTACTTTCTCAAAAATGTTTTACGGTTTTCAATTGATTATTAACATCATATCTTTTTCCCTCCAATTTTTTAATTCCCTAAAAAATTGCCTTCTACACCACTCTTGGTTTTCAATGATTTTTATTTATTTATTAAATCTTGTAACTTGTTGAATTTTTTCAAAATGTTCTTTTATAATTTGTAATTTTTAATTCTCAAAATAAAATAAAAAATGGTTTTCTTTAGCTTCTCAAAAAGAGATAATAATAAATTCTTGAATTTATTTGAACTAAAATATTTTTCACTAGTTCAATATTTCCATATACATATATATATATATATATATATATATATATATATATGACCCTTTTTTCATGTTGTTTATATAACCTTTCTTTTGTGTTATGCACAATTTTTTAATTTACAATTCTCAATATCCCCCTTTTTATTTTGTTTATGTTTCAAGAAAATAATTACAACAACAACAACAAAACTAAGCCTTAGTCCCACTAGGTGGGGTCGGCTATAAGAACCATTTTCCGCCAATTTATGCGATCATGGACCATTTCTTTTGATAGATTCAAGGATATTAAATTTTTACTCACTATCTCCTCCCAAGTTATTTTAGGTCTACCCCTACCCCTTCTATTGCCCCGCACAGTAATTAAGTCACTCTTCCACACAGGTACACTATGTGGCACGTTGCAAGTGCCCATACCATCTGATTCGTCCCTCCCTTATCTTATATTTTATAGGAGCTACACCTAACTTACCACGAATATATTCATTCCTTAATTTATCTTTCAATGTTATACCACTCATCCGTCTAAGCATTCTCATCTCGGCAACTTTTACTTTTTGGATATTATGTTTCTTCATCGCCCAAACATTCTGATCCATATAGCATTGCTGGTCTTATAGCTATCCTATAAAACTTTCCTTTCAATTTTAAGGGTATTCTATGATCACAAAGCACACTTGAAGCACTTCTCCATTTTACCCAACCTGCTTTATCTCTATGCATTACATCATCTTCAATTTCTCCTTCAGCATGCATAATAGATCCAAGGTATCGAAATCTACAAGTGCTATTTATTTCTTCATCATCAAGTTTAACTTTGTCCCCAATATTCCTCCTATCATTACTAAATTTACATTTCATATATCGTGTCTTATTTCTACTTATCCTAAAGCCTCTAGATTCCAAAGCTTCTCTCCATAATTCTAGCTCAGTCTCTACTCCGTCCCTAGTTTCATCAATTAACACAATATCATCTACAAACAATATACACCATGGAACCTCTTTTTGAATACTCTTAGTCAATTGATCCATCACTAAAGCAAAAAGATAAGGACTCAAAGCAGATTCTTGATGCACACTTATGGTGATTGGAAATTCTCTAGTTTCTCCATCTATAGTCCTTACACTAGTCATTACTCCATCATACATATCCTTAATGACATCGGTATACCTACTATATATACCTTTTTTTTCTTCAAGAAAACAATTAATTTTTCTAAAATCTAAGAAATGGTAGCAACGACTCGTTTGGTTCGACAAAATAGTTATTCTTTAGAATAAGATGGAATATAGTTCAAATTTTGAGAATCAGTGAATAGTTATTTCTTATATATTTCTAATTATTTCAGTAAACATGTAATAAGAAACGAATAGACATCCCCATAATGAATTTTGGGAATAGCTATTTCTCGTCTATTCTTTATCATAAATTCATAAAATGTTTCTCATTTTTATTTGTTTTATAGTAACAACATGATTTCTTATATAAATAATTGTAACTAACCTATTAAAACTAATCTATTCCTAAGAATAGACAATTCACAAACTAAATATAACCTTAATTTATGAAATCTATGAAGCATTAAGTTATAATTTGCAATATATATGCGTTAATTCTTTCTAAGGCCAAGCACCTTTTCCATTTAATTTTTCAATGAGAGGTAAAATAATAAATCCTAGGATTTGTTGAACGTCTATTTCAATTTGGGTTATAATGCGTCATTACTATAAATTATTGGCAAGTGAAGTTGTTATGTCTTTCTCATTTACTCCTTTGTTAAGCACTTTATATTCAATCATTCAAAAATTTAATCTTGAAAATTTGATGTATGCAATTGAAATTGAAAGCAACAATTGGTACATATCCAAAAACTAATGGGCTCTATAGAGATCATGATGGGGGAGAGATATTATTTTTGAAGTAATTCAATTAAGAACATCCTTATCTATGAAAAAAATTGTTGCGGAAAAAGCAATTAGGTACTTATAAATATATATATAAATTTTTAGTTAATGACTGTCACAATTACCACAACTGTATCATGGTGTGTCAGGAACATTTCTTTTGAAATTTGAATTATCAACTGCTTTACTTCTGTATGGGTGGTAGTCCAGCTCCAAATATCACCATGGACTTGGAGGCAAATGGTTGACAGTTCATGGGATGTTATGCTGGTTGAGTTAAGTAGCATGTCACGTGTTGGAACTTATATACAGGGAAAGGCTAAAGGGAATTGAGATTTTGGAAGGTGAGAGTCAAGAGTGCGTGCCAACTTTGTGTTAAAACACTGATGGATCCTTATAACTGTTAGGCTGCTGATGGTATTTTTATTTTATTTTTTCACTTTTAATTCACATTTAGAGCTCATCACCACGGGCTGCAGACACAGTTGACGAATAAAATTTCTTATCCATACTCTGCAGCAAATGAGTAGATGGTATATGATTTTTGTTTGATATATGCCAATGCTGTTTTCAAAAATTTTCGTGGAGGATGAGAAATAGTTTTGTTGATGTCGGCATTTATGGGTGTGCTTTTCCTGAATCTAAAGAGGAACTCTTGATTTCTCCATTGTTTTCTAACTCTGAGAACCTTACCACTGTAATGGAAATTTTTTTTTACATCATAATTGTTATTGTAGAATGACAATTATCAACGTTCTACATGAAAATGAGATTCTGGGTTTGCCTTAGTGTAGATGGCAAGAAACATCCATAGGGTTAGTTATTGAATGCAGGGAGCATTGGGCCTTGGGATATATTTAGGGATCAAGAGGGTAAAGTAAATGTCAATCCTTGGGTCTTCCTCTCCCTCTCTTTATCTCTCTCTCTCCTTTTTTTTGGCATGGGGGGCAGGGGAAGTTACCTTCCTATGAGGTTTACCATATTAATGTCATCAACATTTGTGGGAATGGTTTTAGTAGCATTCAGGTGCACAGCTCCACTTAGGACAAGCAAGTGAAAATTGTAAATCTGGCCTGTGTGCGAGGTTATATAGTTTATATTCTATGCTTCATTTCTTTTTCTGGACACACACCCACACGCACACAATTACCACTTTCAGTTCACTGCTTGGTAGTCTGCATGGATTATACACACCAAACATCATAAAAAAGAAACTTAATAACCATGATGACATTATGATTGAATTGATACAAAGTTTTTTACAAAGAACAGCAAGGCAGCCATGAAGACCAAACTGAACAAAATATATAAGGCACTTTTGGCTTTATTGTTGAAGCCTTTTTTGGAACTCATCTTGTCCATTACAACTGTTACAAATCTCATCAATTTCTGCCAAAAGGGGGGAAACAAAACAAAAAAAAAAAACAAGATAACATTAACACCATTTAGTTTTGATGTCTACTCGCAAAAACTGTGTGGGAAAACTTGCTAACAACTTACCAGTCTAAGAGGTTCAATATGAAGCAGTGGCTCCATGAACATCTCCACATTGCTGGTTTATTTAATGAAATAGAGTTATTGAAAAACAGGGGAATAATTTATGGTAAACCCATGTAGAATCAAAGAAAATATAGTGCAGTTTAGTGAATTGTTGCTTTTTGGCCCTGGGTGTGTGTGTGTGTTATATTTATAGAAGGAAATTAAGAAACTAGGGAAAAATAATTTTGATGTAGATCATATACTAATTTATGCTTCTGTGACCTGTTTTCTGCATTTTTTTATCAAAGCATATTTTATATATATAGTGTGTACTTTACTGACCCTATTAGCACCCTCCCTTTGTAACTATGCAATATGTAGAAGCTGAAACCCTTTCCAAGATTCACAAGGGTCTTGTTACATTCTGCAGTAAAAAGAACAATGCTGATGGACAGTAAGTAGTCTGCTCATGAGTCCAAACATTTACAATGAAAACAATGAAGAAAATAGAACTAAAAGAGAAACAGGGATGTGAATGAGATGTCATGGCTAGGATCTGTCCTATTTCTCCATTTTAATTTTAGTAATGTTGTATTCTTGGGTGATATGTTGAGTTATATTTATTATATGTTAGTATCAGCACCAAATGGAGGTACGGTACTTAAATTTTGTAACTGCAGAAAGAAGGTAAGAACATACGTAGTTTCCATGAAATGCCAACATTCATGCCATCTTGCATTGTTGGTTGTGCTATAAATTCAATGTTATTCCCCAAGCTTCTAATCAGATAAGAGAAGAAATCCAACACTTGCTGCAATGTTCATCGCAAAATAGTATATGAGAGTGCGAATACAATTCATGGAAATCCAGGTTTTTAGTTCACAATTCAGATTGAATGTACCTTCTTCCCATGAAAGGGCTGGAAAAATGTGATAAAGTTGCAGACACATCGGCATTTGTCTCCGATAACATCAGACAGTTCCCGAAAATTTTTATTTTTGATTGCAGTATAAAGCTTGAGGACTGTTTCCGGAGCTCTGTGATTTTCTTCATCTGCTGGTGTTGTGTTTTTGGTGTAAAATGGAACTTGCAGGTACCCTGTTCGCCTTGAAAGAAAATTCTTCTGGATTGCAGTGTGATATGAAACTTGGGAATGAAAATTGTGGCGACCATAGGATGCTTGAAGTGGGATATACTTTTTATGAATGGGTTTTGGACTAGAGGAGAGATTATGATTGCGAGAGTAGGTTGCTTCATAGGTTAATGGAAGAGAGTTGGAGACATTTATGGTGGAGTGGAAAGAGACCAAATCCATTTGAACGCTTGAGGGAATGAAATGATTTTGAAGTTCATCCAAATCCCAGAGGAATAAACACAAAAATAAGGGAAGAATTCTTGAAAAAGAAAAGCATGTGTACAGAAGAATAAAGCAACAGCACTAGCCATCAATGGCAAGCCAGGGATATTGCTTCAGTCCGATACATGTTTTTAGCTTGGAAAAAGAATGCATATTTTTGGCTTCATCTTAGGTTTAAGTTAAGCATTGAAATTGCAGCCTCATAGCATTTGGTATTTTAGAGCTTCTCACACAAAGTAACTTGTCATGATCCCAAGAGGGTCGTGTGAGTGGTTTGCGAGCGAGTGAGATATCTCATATCTCATGTTCTTTTGATATATCAATTAGGATGAACCTCCCAAAAAAAAAAAATTTGTCAATGGGAAATATCTCATAAATATATGTAGAGGTTTTGACGACCCACAAAACCCCAATTTGTCAGAGGGGATTAGGCAATTGAGAGGGTCCTCTGTGGTGTGGATGAAAATTTTTGATGGAACTATGTTTTCACATGTCGATAGTGGAGATGGTAATCAAATATTGTAAAAGAGTTTGTGATGGTCCTATCTTGTTCAAGGAGAGTGGAATATATATTGCCTTCAGATGTGGTGGAAGTTGTAGCAGTTCAAAAAGTAGTGTAGTTTGCATTAAAGATGGAGTTCTTGCAATAGGCTCAGGTAAGGTTGGATGAATGCCTCTAGAGGACAGTGGATGATTGAAGTTTGGAATTTTTGGTTTGGACCTTTTAGCTTTGAAATTTGGGGTTATTGAAAAGTGATATAAGATATGAGATGGACAACTTCCTATTACAGTACGAGCCTACAACGAAATCAAGAAAAAAAAAAAAGATTTCATTTTCCTAGCCCCTATTTGGTAGGACTTAGAAAAAGTCACTAATCCCTTAAAATAGGTGATGTTTGGCATGTTAAGTGTTAAAAGGATATTGATTATTTAAGGTTAGAAATTTCATGGTCTTAAATTTCCAAGAAATTGTTGAAATTTTCGATTTCCGTCAACCTCGAAATCGAAATGGCAATCGATTTTAACTATACGATGAAATATCGTTAGAATTCAAATGAAAAATTTAGGAGTGAAGTGAACTTTTTATCTTTATTTATTTATTTATTTTATCGAAACAAAAGATTATTATAAGTGCTTTTGAAATTATATGAAAAATTAAACTTACAGTAACATTTTATTTAACCATTCATGTTTAAATTATCATTATTTGTATAATAAATAATATTTAAATAATTTATGAATTTCATTTGTATTAATAGAATATGTTTAATGTATATTATCTTACAAATATGTTTAACACATGCTATTTTTACAACTTTTCCACCTCATACAAAACATAGATCTATTTAATTTGTAATATATTAGTTCTTAAATGTATATTATTATGTTTGTTAGTTATTTCTAAAGTTTTACAAAGAATTTCATGCTTTACTACTAATTTCTATTATATTTTCGAATCAAAATCAAAATTGACATCGAAATCGAAATTTTCGTAAAAAATTTCATACTTTTGAAACTTCTAAATTTGAGTTGAAATCTTTAAAACCTTAGTTGGAAAGCATAAAGCCTCCTTATTTTTGTCCAGAGTACACCATTATAACTAAATATATAATATGAAATAAGTTGTATCTCATTGCAATCTCTTATAGATTTAGTGCATTTATTGTTTGTTTATGTGTATATATATGACTAGTATAATATAATATTATATACTTAATAATGGAAGCTCAAAAGTTAATCTCGTCGTATTATATACTTAGTGCATTTACTTCTTCATCTCTCTTTTTGACAATCCTTATAGTTCTCAAATATGAAATCTTACTTTCTCAAAAATATTTTACCGTTTTCAATTGATTATTAACATCATAGTTTTTCCCTCCAATCTTTTCAATTCCCTAAAAATTGCCTTCCACACAACTCTTGGTTTTTCAATGATTTTTTTTATTAAATCTTGTTGAATTTTTTAAAAATATTCTTTTATATTTTGTAATTTTTAATTCTCAAAATCAAATAAAAAATGGTTTTCTTTAGATTCTCAAAAAGAGATAATAATAAACTCTTGAATTTATTTGACCTAAAATATTTTTCACCGATATTTCCATATATATATGACCACTTTTTCATGTTGTTTATATAACCTTTTTTTTTTATGTTATGTACACTTTTTAATTTACAATTCTCAATATCCCCTTTTTTATTTTGTTTATGTTTAAAGTAAACAATTAATTTTTCTAAAATCTAAGAAAAGGTGGCAACGACTCGTTTGGTTCGACAAAATAGCTATTCATTGCAATAAGATGAAATATAGTTTAAAGTTTGAGAATCAATAAATAATTATTTCTTATATATTTCTAATTATTTCATTGAACATGTAATGAGAAACGAATAGACATTCTCATAATGAAATTTGAGAATAGCTATTTCTTGGTCTATTCTTCATCATAAGCACATAAAATATTTTATATTATTATTTGTTTTATAGTAATAACATAATTTCTTATATAAGTAACTGTAACTAACCTATTAAATTTAATCTATTCCTAAAAATAGACAATTCACACACCAAATGTAACCTTAATTTATGAAATCTATGAAGCATTGAATTATAATTTGCAATATATATGCATTAATTCTTTCAAGGTCAATGTTGGAATTTGTGTGATCCCATGAGGGGGATGAATTGGATATTTAAAAACTTTTCGGTTAATTAAAACGTTTTAATTCACCACAGTTCATATCTCATTCAATATTAAAAACGTGTATGTAAAATGATTAAGCTATCAGTGCAGACATACATGTGTGCAACATATTTCATTTAAATTAAATGTATGCATGCAAATAATTATAGTAGTGAAAAAGCAAACATACACATATAAATTATACGTTATTACTAAAAAACATTGTAAAACATGTTTCTGTACTATATCTATATTCTCAAGCCGCATAGTAATTTAAAACATATTATTCATAATTGATAAACTGTATAAATTTCTGTTGTGTATAATAATCTAGTAATAACGTATAATTTATACTGAAAATATACTAGAATTGCCTAGCATAACATATTTCCCTTACCTGATTTTTGCTTAAATCCCCTTACTGTGATGGGTCCTACACTCGCAGGGTTCTCCACTCAACACCTTGAAAACCATATATTTCATAACAAAATATTACTATTTCTACCTCTACAGCATTTCTTACAACTGTTGGAAAGTCAAATTTCAACAAAAATGCCTTACCTTGAATCCGGGATGAAATCCAATTTCGTTCCACCGACGATCCGCTCCAGCAGACTTGGAGAGAACTTCCCCAGGAGCGTCGTGGTGGCCTCAGATCGTCAATTTGGCGATTAACGGGGCAGAAATCGAAGAGAGAAGAGGGAAGGACCATAGAGGAGAGAGAAGAGAGGGTTTCGGTGAATTTTCTACGCAAGAAAATGAGTTTAGCACTATTTATACTGCGAGATTCGTCGACGAGCCACGTTATCTCGTCGACGAGTCCTGTAGAAGGTTTGTCAACGAACCTACACCCTCGTCAACGAATTTCAAACTTCCAAAAATCCTCTCTCGGTATCTTCTCGTCGACAAGACGGGTCTTCGTCAACGAGGCCATCTTGTACCCTCGTCGACGAATCCTCTGTGTTCGTCGACAAGGACCTGATAAATTCTCTTGGGTCATTACATCCCAAAGTGCAATGTTGTCGACTGCCTCCTTCTGTTACTGTTTCCATTTCTTTCCCTCTTTATTATTTAAATACCATTATTCTTCGGGTCATTACATTCTCCCCTTCTTATAAAATTTCATCCTCGAAATTTATTGTTCATACAACTCATCATCCCTTAAAAGCAAAATGGTCTACTTATTTTATTACCCACCCTCACTTATGGCGGAGGAATACCGTGGTCACATGGGTAGTTCTGGGAGATTACAACTATAAAAGAAAATTCCCCCAAAACCAAAGTACTACCTATCCTATACTCTACATTACAATTACATTGTACTAAACAAAATAAAATTACCATTACTTTAATTATACATCACTGCTATATTCACTAACAAGTGAGGATATTTCCATCTAATCTCATCTTGAAGCTCCCACGAGGCTTCTTCTATCTCGTGATTCCTCCACAAGACTTTTACTAGTGGTATCTTTTTATTGCACAACTCCTGTTCTTTTCTATCTAAGATCTGTACTGGAACTTTTTCATATGCTAAATCACCACTGAGTTCCAATTCTGTATAGCTAATGATATGGGAAAGATCTGGGTCGTATTTCCTTAACATAGAAATATGGAACACGTCGTAAATCCTAAATAAAGATGGTGGTAAAGCTAGCCGATAACCCACTGACCCAATTCTCTCGAGTATCTCAAATGGGCCAATGAACCTAGGGCTCAACTTAACCTTCTTCCCAAACCTCATGATTCCCTTCAGCGGTGCTATTTTCATAAATACATGATCATCCACTTCAAATTCCAGTTCCCGGCGGCGAGTATCTGCGTAGCTTTCCTGCTGACTCTGTGCTGCACTGATTCTATCTAGAATGAGTCGAACTTTATTGTATGCTTGCTGTATTATCTCTTGCCCCAAAACTCGCCTCTCACCCAGCTCGTTCCAGTATAGAGGGGAACGACACTTCCTACCATAAAGAGTTTCATAAGGAGCCATGCCTATGCTAGCTTGATAGCTGTTGTTGTAAGCAAAGTCCAGCTACCCCCAAAGTCCAATACACACGCTCGCAACATATCCTCAAGTACCTGAATAGTTCTCTCTATCTGACCGTCTATCTGAGGATGGAAAGCGGTGTTGAATGCTAATTGAGTCCCTAGTGCCTCCTGCAAACTCCTCTAGAACCACGATGTAAAACATGGATCACGGTCCCAGACTATGGATATCGGCACTCCATGGGGTCGAACAATCTCATGTATGTAAATTTATGCTAACATGTTCATAGGGTAGCTAACCTTAATGGGCAGAAAGTGCGCTGTCTTTGTTAACCTATCAACCACCACCCAAATGACATTCTGATCATGCGGTGCCGGCAGTAGCCTAGTAACAAAATCCATAGATACATGGTCCCACTTTCATTTAGGAATGAAAAGTGACTGTAACTAACTTGCCGGCCTCTAGTGCTCAACCTTAACCTGTTGGCACGTTAAACACTGCTGTACAAATTCTGCTATTTCCCTTTTCATGCCACTCCACCAGAAATACTCTCGCAGATCCTTATACATTTTTGTACTGCCAGGATGAATAGTGTACAAGGATCTATGTGCTTCTTCTAAAATTGTCCTCCTGATGCTGTCATCTGCAGGCACACACAATCTGGTGCAAAATCTCAAAGCCCCATCGTCAGAAATGTTGAATTCCTCTCCCTGACCATCATGTATTCTGGCTATCACTTCTGCTAATTCTGGATTATTTCCCCTAGCGGCTTTAATTAATTATTTCATAAAGTGTAGGTTGTACAACCAGACTGGCAATAAATGCCTGAGGATCATCTTCTACTAACTCCACGCCGAGCCTTTCTAAGTCCATATGAATTGGGTATTGAACTACTGCTACTAGGTGTATTGTATCTTCTGATTTATGGCTCAAAGCATCAGCCACCACATTTGCTTTACCTGGGTGGTAACTAATGGTGCAGTTGTAATCCTTGATAAGTTCCAACCATCTCCTATGGCATATATTCAACTCTTTCTATGTAAAGAAGTACTTTAGGCTCTTATGATCAGAAAATGTTTCACATTTCTCACCATATAAGTAATGTCTCTAGATCTTTAGTGCATGTACAACCGCAACTAATTCCAGATCCTAAGTAAGGTAGTTCTTTTCATATTCTTTCAAATGTCTTGACGCATACGCCACCACCCGACCATGCTGCATCAGTACACAATCAAGCCCTTTCAAAGACACGTCACTGTAAATTACATACCCATCACCTCCTGATGGATACGTCAATATTGGTGCAGTGACGAGTCGTTGCTTTAGTTCCTAAAAACTCTGCTCACATTCTTCATTTCACATAAACCTGCCATTCTTCCTAGTCAAACGTGTGAAAGATCCTGACAAAGTTGAAAACCTCTCAACAAACTGATGGTAATAACTTGCCAATCCTAAGAAACTTCTGACTTCCTGCACATTCTTCGGCCTGACCCAATTCACTACCGCATCAATTTTGCTAACATCCACTGAAATACCATCTCCTGAGATCACGTGGCCTAAAAATGTAACTTTCTCAAGTCAAAACTCACACTTGTTAAACTTGGCATAGAGTTTCTCTTCCCTGAGTGTCGGCAGAACCTGTCTCAAATGTACCTCATGATTCTCAAAACTCCTCGAGTACACCAGCATATTATTAATAAAAACTACTACAAACTGATCTAGATATTGGTAAAAAACTCTATTCATCAAGTCCATGAACATAGTTAGGGCATTCGTTAAACCAAAAGGCATAACGAGAAACTTATAATGCCCATACCTAGTCCTGCAAACTGTCTTTGCGACATCCTCTGCTTTTACTCTCACTTGATGATACCCTAATCTGAGGTTGATTTTGGAATACACCCGTGTACCCTGAAGCTTATCAAACAAATTGTCTATACAGGGTAGAGGATATTTATTCTTTATAGTAACCTTGTTGATTTCTCTGTAATCAATACACATACTCAAAGATCCGTCTTTCTAATTTACAAAAAACATTGGAGCTCCCCATGGTGATACACTAAGTCGTATAAATCTCTTATTCAACAAGTCTTGCAACTGATTCTTCAGTTCCCCTAATTCAGCTGGAGCCATACGATAAGGAACCTTAGAAATCGGCGCTGTCCCTGGAGGCAAATCTATAGAAAAATTCACCTCGCGTTCAGGAGGCAACCTTGGTAGCTCATTTAGAAATACATCGGGAAAATCTCGCATGACTAGTGTACTGCCAAATTTCGATTCATTTTCCGTCACTTCTTTTACAAAAACTACAAACCCTTGATCTCCATCCAGGAGCAATCTGTTCGTCTACACAGCGGATACCAACTGCAACGGCGCACGTACACGTGAACCAGTAAACCTAAATTCTTTCTCACCAGGGGGTTTGAAAACTATTTCTTTTTTATGGCAATCAATACTGGCGTGATTAACTGCCAACCAATCCATTCCTAGTATTATATCAAACTCGCACATATCAAACACAATCAGATCTACTGGTAGTGCTTTCCCTTAAATTTTTATTGGATAGCCTCTGAGTACCCTCTAACATCTCATCACTGACCCAGACAGTGTAGCTACTAACAGTTCTCTATCTAATAATTGAGTCTCACTTCCAGATAATTTAACATAGGATGTGGAGACAAATGAATGTGTAGCACCTTAATCAAATAAAACAATAACGGAATGTGATAAACAGTAAAAGTACCTGTCACCACATTCGCGGCAGCCTCAACATCACCTGGCGTCAACGCGTAAACCCTCACCAAGACCACATTCCTCTGCTATCTTCCATGAGGCGTATGATATCCTCCCCGATAGGGTCTGGGAGCTGGGACCTGGTCTGGCGGACATGGGCATGCACATGCCATGTGGCCAGGTCTCCCATAGCGATAGCATACATCTCTCCCAACCTGGCATTCCCCCAAATGACGTCTCCAGCACGTCTGACATATCGGGACATTCGGCGTACCCTGATTCCCACGAGGTCCTGTCATATGCCTCTGATCTCCCTTATCGTGACCTCCTCTCCATGGACCCCTACTAGAGCCAGCCTGAAAGCCCTGAGGCACAGGTCTCTTCCTCTGACTCTAAGCCGCTATACCTCTCTGTATACCACTCTCAATGATCGTAGCTCTTCCTACAACCTTCGTAAATGTTTGAGCTCTGAAGCCAATCACCTGCTCAAACAAGTTATGCCTTAGTCCCTCTTCAAACTTCCTTGCCTTTTTCTCTTCATCAAGTGCTAGATGTGGAGCAAAACGTAATAACTCGATAAACCGAGCATCGTACTGAGATACCGTCATCTGCCCCTATACTAGGTGCATAAACTCTGTTGCCTTCGCGCTCCGAACAATAACAGGGAAATACCGCTCGAAAATTGCTCCTTGAATTGATCCCACGTCACTGGTACTAGAACCGACCTCTGCTCCTCTATCAAACGCGCTGATCTCCACCAGCGCTTTGCCTCCCCTGTCAGTTTAAATGCTGCAAACACTACCTTCTGCTCATCCGAACAAGGGAGCACAACCAACGTCTCTTTGATGTCCTGGACCCAATTCTCAACTACAATCGGGTCATCTCCTCCAGCAAAGTATGGGAGCTTCATCTGCGTAAACTGCTCAATCGAACAATCATGCTCCCCAGAGCTCCTAGCCATCTCAGTCATCACTTGCTGAGTGACGCTGCGCAGCATAGCATCTGTATCTCCTCTACCTATGCTGGAAGGTCCTGACCTATCCTCCCCAGCATTCGTTCCACTGCTTCTTGGGTCCATCCTGAAAACAAGAAACACACTTAAGAACCTTATCTCCTACACAAACCTCTCATATACCAATTCAAAATCAACTACCTTCCCTGATCTTAATTCGATATTCAGTTTTGCAACCTAGACACACGACCCGACAATAGTTTACTATGGTTTTCCTGAAATCGTCACCCCAGGAAAAACATAGAAACCACCATGGAAAGTCCTGTACCCATACAACAAAACAACCCTCAAATCATTTCCTATACTCTGGTATTACTTTCACTGCACTCTAAAGTCTACAGAACCTAACAACCTAGGCTCTGATACCAAACTGTAACGATCTACTATTTATTTTCCCCTCCTGATTTTTTTTATATACTATGAAATTTATAACGCTCTGATACCTACTAGATTAAACCAAACCATCAACCTATGCAGTGAGAAGCGGAATTCATATAAACACAATCAAGTAAATATACAATACCAAAGTGCTAAAATGATCCCAAAATATACATATATGATTGTTTCCCAAAATACCCTCAATTGGGCTAGGCCTATACATAAATACTCCCAAAAATACTCACTCTACTGACAGGGCGATACTAAAGCCCCTCTACTCGCGACCCTGATCTACTCGCCTACCTGGATCACCTGAAAAATGTTAAAGTAATGTGATGAGCCAACGCTCAGTAAAACGAACTATGCTATTGCTAGTGTGTGGCAACTGAGTTACAATACTATGAAAATCTGTTTCTATATAATTATGTATAACTGAAACTGTAAATACAATGCAGATAATATAAATCACCACCCTTTTCCATGTTGCTTAACATATCTGTATTTTAGGTTTCTATACATAATACTTTTAAAATATATACGTATATTCCCTATTTCTGTGAAACTGTGCATACATAATAATAACTAAAAACTTCCGTGGATGGACAACTGTATGTCATGATTTAACCCCCCATGACAGGGTTGTGCGGCCCGTAGGTGAGATCTATCCTAGCTGGTCGACCAGGATAAACCACTATACTTCGTTAGTCTGATCAGCCCTCCTAAACCCATATCCGATGGGGAGCCTGTCCACTCGTGGGTTCTATACGATCGACTTACATACCACGTATTATCTGAATAGGTGGTTGCACTATATACTGTATATAGTTACGGTACCGTGCACTGTAAACTGTATCTGTAATGTCCATCAGGGTCTGATACTATATAATACATCTCTATATACAACTATCTGTTTTACCATGATTCTATAATAACTGTATTAACCATGACGTTGTAGTAAACTATATCTATATCAACTATGTTTCTGAGATTAACTGTAAATTTATATGTCATGGTACTGTAAAACTGTATAATCATGATATTCTGTAATTGCTATAAAACATATCCACTGTCTGTATATTCTATAAAACATAACTCTAAAAAACACTGTAAAACATGTTTCTGTACTATATCTATATTCTCAAGCCGCACAGTAATTTAAAACATATTATTCATAATTGATAAACTGTATAAATTTCTGCTGTGTATAATAATTTGGTAATAACGTATAATTTATACTGAAAATTTACTAGAATTGCCTAACATAGCATATTTCCCTTACCTGATTTCTGCTTAAATCCCCCTACTGTGATGGGTCCTACACCCATAGGGTTCTCCACTCAACACCCTGATAACCATATATCCTAGAACAAAATATTACTATTTCTACCTTTGCAACATTTCTTACAATTGCTGGAAAGTTAAATTTTAACAAAAAAGTCTTACCATGAATCTGGGATGAAATCTAATTTCGTCCCACCGACGATCCACTCTAGAAGACTTGGAGAGAACTTCTCCAGGAGCATCGTGGTGGCCTTAAATCCTCGATCCGGTGATTAATGGGGCCGAAATCGAACAGAGAAAAGGGAAGGACCGTAGAGGAGAGAAAGAGAGGGTTTCGGTGAATTTTCTATGCAAGAAAATGAGTTTATCACTATTTATACTGCGAGATTTGTCGACGAGTCCTGTAGAAGGTTCATCGACCAATCTGCACCCTTGTCGACGAATTTCAGACTTCCAAAAATCCTCTCTCGATATCTTCTCGTCGACGAGACCCTCTTGTACTCTCGTCGACGAATCCCCTATGTTCGTCGACGAGGACCTAATAAATTCTCTTGGGTCATTACATCTCAAAGTGCAATGTTGTCGACTGCCTTCTTTTGTTACTGTTTCCATTTCTCTCTCTCTTTATTATTTAAATACCATTATTTTTCGAGTCGTTACAACATCCTTATCTATAGGGATGACAAAATGAGTCAAAACCTGACGAGTGATCCGTGATCCACCTGTTTAAATCAAGTTTGGATTTAATACAAGTTGACCCATTTATAAATGAATCAACTTGGACTTGGCTTGTTTATTAAACGGGTTAGGCGGGTCACCCGCCAGGTGACTCGTTAATAAACATGTTAAATGAATCAACTCGTTATATTTTTTAAATGGATGACTCGTTTGTAACCCGTTTATTAAATAAGCGAGTTTGTATTTACATAGTAGTCACTCGTTAATAAACATGTCAACCCCAACCCATTTATGACCCGCCCTGAACCCGACCCATTAACCCGTTTTGCCACCCCTACTTACCTATGAGAAAAAAAATGTTGTGAAAAAAGCAATTAGGTACTTTTATATATATATATATATATATATATATATATATATATATATTATAAATTTCAAGTTAATGACTTTAATTTTTTTCAATTTTTATATTGTAAAGCGGTGTTTGGATGCATGGATTTTTGAACCTTAGATTTAAATTTAGATGATTTTGAACAAATTTCAATACTATTTTGTATTACATTTTACCCAAACTTAATATAAATTCTGTTAGCTTTGGTGTATTCCCAAGAGGGGGTGAACTGGAATTTAAAACTTTTTTCTAGGTTTGACCTAAATAGCAGTAGTACATTCACAACATTCACTAATTATAACATACATGTGCAGCAATGTAAATTGTAGAAAGATAAACAGTGCACATAAGATATGTTATCGGGGTTCAGCCAACTGTGCCTACATCTCCGCCTCTAACTCGCAAGCTTGAGAATTTCACTAAAGAATCACTTAACGGGTGGAATGACACCGATTACAATTAGGTCAATTAGCGGGACTGACCTCAACCAACACGTCTTACTAGGATGACTCACCTAACTTTCCTAACTAGGTCTAAGCTAGTTCGGGACTATTCAACAGGGCTAGTCTCCCTCTTCAGGCCTGTGCCTGGAATACAACAAATTTGAAATACAATTCTTGCGTACAAGAAAATGCTTTTTACATAAGCTTATATGTACCAATATAATCAACACAATACCAAATAATAAGATATGATAAACTCAATGTAGCCTTAGTATCTACTCTCAAATTTATGTTATTAATGCAATCAGTACGTGAGAGTGTAAGTGACAGGATCTTTGTGCCAAAATAATGTTCTCAATCACAGTGCACTAGCAAAGATCACAAGTATACTCCAAATATCTCAACAAAAGTTTTTATCAAAGTGAACCATAAGAGATATTCAATAATAATTTGTAAAAATAGTTGTTTGATCTTTGTATTAAAATAATGATCTTAATCAAAGGTATAGCAACAAAGATCTTTTGACACTCAAGAAAATATCTCAAACTATATATTTATCAAATATAAGCGCAAGATATATTTTGAGAATGATTTGTAAAATATTTAGCAATCAAAATCCAAAGTGAACTCCTTGAGTATTGCAATGACAATGCAAAACTCAAAGGCTTAATGAAGAATTCATAGGGAAGACTTATTAACAAAGTCTCCTAGGTAAACTTCAAGTTTAGCTCTCTAATAAAATAATTTCAATCAACAAGAACAAGAGAGAGCTTAAGCCTAATGAGAAGAATACTCAATCACACTTACAAAGAGTTTTGAGCAATAAAATCTGGTAAGAATGAGTGTTGGAAGCTCAAAAAATGAGTATAATAGATTTTCGAATTTCAAAGGATTTTTCCTAATTAAGATTGCTAATTCGATGCTAATTATTCCAAATGAGGGGGTATATATAGAGTTCCTAAAAAATATAACCTTTCAGGATACATATGAAATTATTCTAAATGTTTTAATACATTTTAATACAATTAACCCTATTTAAATAATTAACCATGGTAAAAATATTGGGACAACCCGAGAGCACCGGTCGACCGAAGCAAGGTTCGGTTAATCGAGTTGTGCACGTTCGGTTGACCGAGTAAGAAATGAACTAGAAGTTCGGTCGATTGATCAACCAGGTTCCAGAGGCAATTTTCCTTTTTAGCACTGTTCGGTTGACTGAAAGCTTATGAATTGAGTAGTTCGATCGACCGGAGCGTTGAGTTCTCCCATGTGGGAACTCGATTGACCAGGTTGTTGGCTTAGGATTTGGGCTCGGTCGACCGTAAGGTCAAAGAGTTGACTCTGAGGGAGTTCGGTCGACCGGGTGAGAATGAACTGGCATGTCACGGTCGACTAGGCAATGGTCAAATAGTTGTCCCGGTCCTGATTCGGTCGACCGGGTGATATTGTACTTTCAAGTACAATCGACCGAACATGTATTTTTCATACATTTCAATTCTTTTTAAATATGTGATCACCCTTTCCTCAAAACCATATATATATATATATATATATATATATATATATATATATATATATATATATATGTATGTGTAAGTGTCCTAGGGTCATTTTGAGGTATTTTTCGTTTGAGCTTACCTATCATACAATGCAGGTGATGCATATAATTATTACAGCCCAAAAACCTATTTACTATGACAGATCCATAATGAATAAAGAATTTAAGTACAACATTAATAGGATTTTCAGGGCCTTCAACTTCTCCTTGTGTCATCATTTTGACCTGTCAACTATATACCTGCACATATTTTCAAATATGCATCAAATACAACAAGTATTTGTTATTATTAAAATCGGTTGTGACCTATAAGATTAACAAATTCAAATCCAAATTCTGTCCAAACATGAGATAAGTAAGTTTTAATTAAAATGTTAACATTTATTAGGAGAACTATACCGTGAATAGAATTTTTGACGTACATGATAAAACCCACTACATTATTATTGAAAAACTGTAAAAATAACAATATATCTAATGTGAATTACGACGTACAAAAATTATAAAGTCTCCTTGGCCATAACTAATAAGAATACTTTAATATGGTTGAAACCTTCTCATTAAGAGAGAAATCAAAATCTCAATTTATATTTTTCTCATAAGCTTGGCAAGATGCAATAAAGAGAAATGTCCTTTTGCTTCAATAAAATTTTTGAATTAGTTAGAAGTAATATCTCTTAATTTCAAAATTCTCATTCAAGGACCACTTGGAAAATAATAAAAGATAAATTTCAAATTTTCTATATAAATTTTTAAAAAAATTAGAAAAAATGTGACATTTTTATAATTATTTAAAAAATTAAAAATAATAAATAAAATTCATTTTACAAGTAAACAGTGTCAAAAAAATTTATTTTTTACGTGAAATGTTATAAATTTTAAAAAATTAACTAATTTCTTTATAATTATTTTAAAAAATAAAATAATAATAAATAATATAAAATATTTTCAATTAAAGGAGCCCGTAATTTTTTCTTTTTTTTTAATTTCATTTTTATAATTTTTCACAATACTTCCAAACAGCCCTTAAAACTCAGCTTTCGCACAAGGACAGTACCGTCCTGGGCCGTCGCCAAAAACCAGTGCGTGTGTGGGAGAGGGAGAAATCAGAAGAAGGTCCCGTCGAAGAGAACTCAAAGAGAGAGGAGAAGGGAAAAGAAGAGGAAATCGATTATTGGGCAGTGATAGACGGAGGTCTGGGCGTAGATATCCATGGCGGAAGATCTGGTTTTGGACACGGCGATCAGAGATTGGGTGCTCATTCCTCTCTCCGTCGTGATGGTTCTCATCGGAATCCTCCGCCACTTCGTCGCCAAACTCATGCGGTCATCTCATACACCGGATGCGAAGATCGTCAAAGAAGGGTAGGCAGTGCTCAGTCACAAGTAGTTTTATTTTTAAAATAATGTTCTTGTTTTTCTGAATCCAAAAACTGAATTGATACGGGGTTTTAAAACCAATAATTGCTAATTCCCAGATGCTAGCCAACAGGACAGTCAGTTTTCATTGATACGGATGTGGTTTGTGTGTGTGTGTGTGTTGTTGAATTGCAGTCAGGTCGTTGTTAGGGCGCGGAACTTAAGGACTTCTGCGAATTTCATACCTCCTAAGGCATTTCGCGCTCGCCGGGTTTACTTCAGCAATGAGGTTTGCTTGGTTTAAATATTCGTTTTCTGTTCTTTTTTCTTTTCCAATTTCTGTCGAAGGCGACTTTTTGTGGTACATAGCTTGAAGATTTGCTGACTTCGGCATGCTAATATTTACCGTGATAATATTCTTGGACCATTCAAATTATCTTGTATAGCTACCCCAAGTGATTGGTTCAATCTTGTTTGGAATTCTAGCTTGGTTGAAGCTCAATATTTTGGTTGAACCCATTTAGGCTCAGCTTAACATGCTAGCAGATATTGTTCAACCTTGTAAAGTTGTGAAAAGAGAAAAAATCTTGGGATTAAGCACTGGAATTTCTATTGTTTGATGCTATATTTATCTAGAAGCATCCCCTTCGCTGTGCTTCTATGTTGAAATATGCAAAATTTTACGCCAACCCTTTTCCTTAAACCTCCTGTTATTGTTAGTTGCCATCAATAACTGATTTTGACTAACAAAAATGTTGAGTCAGATTGATAGAAGATGGGGGCATATAGAATTCCTGTTCCAACTTTGGAAAGCAGTCAGAGAATTGGGCAAAAAGATGAATTTTCTAGTTTGATTCATTCACTATCAAGTTTGATGCTCTAACTTGCTAATGGAATTAGAATGATAACATTGTTCCTTTTAGTATGATAAGTATGATAGCTGGGAGGCCCTAAAATTTTATGCTATTACAGTTTATATGCAATGATCTCTATTGCAATAGTTGAGAATGAGATATTCAAGTATGAATGGAGACAATTATTATTTTCCTTTAAAAATTCATGACCCCATAAGCTACCTTCCAAACAATCATGGAGAGTTGAGAAAATGAGTGAGGTGGATTTGAGGTTCCTTATTCCAAGCTACCTTCCAAAACCATGGAGAGTTGGTGGAAAAGGCGAAAGGATTCTAAGCAACGTATTTTGTTTCCGGGATATTTGCCTTTGGTGGAAGGGTTCAAAGAACTTGTGAAGAGTTGGTGGAAAAGGATAAAACGATGTCCGTGGAAAGCCACGTGAGTTATGTGGCTTGCACTAAACTTAGGGTTTTGAAAGCTAAAATCAAGAAATGGGGCAAGTAGGACTTTGGAGATTTGCATGTAAGAGGGGGGAATCGTCTTGATGAAATCATTAATTTGGACGGAAAAGAGGGTGTGGAAGGATGTCAATCAGGGAAAAGAGAAGTTTTTTTTTTCCCCTTTTTTTTTAATTTTTAATTTTTAGTTTATTTATTATGTTTTTTTTGGGGGGGGGAGGGGGGTGGTGATGGGGAGAAGGGCTTCTCTAGATTGTGAAGGGATTCCCCTTTACGCAGTTAATTTTCATTTTGCTATTTTGCAAATGACTATTGTTTTTTTTGTCACGGATAAGTAGGAACTTTTGAACTTGAGGCGCCTCCTACACTGTTTGGAAGTAGATTAAAGGTTAACTTGGGGAAAAGTGGGCTTATTCTGATAAGGGGATGGATCAATGTTGAGTGGCTGGCTAATGCTTTGGTGGGAAAAAGTGATAGGTTGTCATTGGACTTATTTGGGCTATTGTTAGGGGCAAAATTCAAGCAAAGAGGGATTTGGGATCTAGTGGTAGGGAGGCTTGAGAAGATTCTAATGAATTTCCAAACACTTACTCCATTGGATCCATTCAAATCCTTTGAGGCCTAACTATTACGATGAAGGCCGTTTAGTAGCAATGATTTCCCTCCAGACGTGATTTTTTCTTTCATGAATCTCCAAATCCATTTCCCCAAGAGGCCCCTATTGAAAATGGGAAGAGATTTGAGGCCTATCTCTCCCTTATGCATAGTTTGTTTAAACTCCTCCATTGTGTCCGCCCATAGAGATCTCCCTTGAATACCTTCCAATCTTCTGGCAATTGAACATGGGTTAGGGAAAAGAGACATGAAATAGACCAGAAGGTTGGAAAAAGTGTTTTCAATGAGCACGAGCCTTCCGCATTGTGACAGGTAATTCCTTTTCAACTCCATGAGTTTCCTTTCAAATATTTCAACAATGGGGTCCCGAAGGCCCTTATCTTTAAATTTAGCTCGCAGAGTGAGGCTTGAGGTATTTAATAGGGAAAGCTCTCAAAGTACAACTCTATAGGCCTGCAAGTAAAGGCCCACAATCACAAGGCCCCACTGGAATAGTTTCACTTTTACCAAAGTTCACTTTAAACCTGAGATTGCTTCAAACCCAAGAAGAATGCATATGGAATTGAGGACTTGACCAAGTCATCCTCACAAAAAATGATAGTGTCATTAGAAAAAAGGAGGTGGGAGACAACCATACTTACCTTGTTCTTTCCAATGCTGATCCCCTTGAGTAGGCCGTCTTTCATTTGTTTTAATAATCATTAGGCTCAACACTTCCATAACCGTGATAAACAAAGAGAGAGGGGGTCCCCTTGTCTCAAACCACAGGATATACAAAGAAAATCCACATAGAAGCTATTAATGAGCATTGAGAATGAGGGGGAAGAAATACAATGATGAATCCAGCTACACCAAGTTTCCTCAAAACCCATTCATCTGAGAATGTACTGCAAAACTTTTGGATTTACATGGTCGACCGCCTTCTCCATGTCCAACTTGCAAATCACAATTCCATTAGCGCCTTTATGATCTGTTTTCTTACTACAAAGGCATGCTGGTGCTTCTCAATGACCTCCAAAGCAGTTTCGAGCCTTGCTGCGAGGTTGTTAGTGAGGAACTTACATAAGCTGCTAACTAGGCTAATAGAGCATAGATCTTTGATGTTGCCTACCCCAATTTCTTAGGAATCAAGGTGAGAAAAGTAGTGTTGATGCTAGTCATGAATTTACTAATTCTATGTGTGATTTTGGTGTAATCTCAAGAGGGGGGGTGAATTGGAGATTTTAAAAATTTCTCGGTCAAGTATGTTCTATTTTCAAAATCACAACCAGTATTACATAAGCCTAGGGTCTTTCTATGCAATCATAAATTTAGCAGATATATGAGAGTTCAAATAATTTAAACAAGTATGACAGTTTCAGTATTTTCTCAAATCATCTACAAACCAGTATTTAAACACAAATGCAGTAATCTCAACAAGTAAATATAAACATGCAAATACATAAATGTGAAGAGTATAGGGAAAAAATGATACTGGGTTTTTACGAGGTTCGTCAAACCCTGCCTATGTCCTCGCCTCAAGACAACTTGCTTGAAGATTCATTATCTAGCTCACTTAACTGGGCGAAGCAAAGCCTTTTACAAATTCTCCTTACAGGGTGAAGTCCCCCTCCTCGGGCAATACCCCACGCCTAGAACACGGTTCACTACTCGAACCGTAGGGATTACAAGATATGAAAAATAAATTTGTGTACAACAAGGTGCTTCTCAAATAAGCTAATGTGTACAATGAAATTCTATAAGTACTCTTATATGATAGGATTTATGCTCAATAGAGATCTAGAGTTTTTCCTCTCTTAAAAATATTTTGAGATAAATGAGAGGAGATGTGAGTATATATGATCTTTGATTCAAAAAGAAAATGTGCAATAGAAGCTTTCAAAGATCTCAAATCCCAAGTGTTTTCTCCTAAAAATGTTGTTCAAAATATTAGTGTAGAAGAAGTTAGGGTTTAGCTCAAAAAATGATTTTTGCAATAAATATTGAATGAACCTTTGAATCTTGCAATGGAGATGCTCAAAGATTCACAAGCTATAAATGGTTTCTCCAAAAATATTTATCAAGAAAATAAGTGGGAGAAACTTAAAATTTACTTTCAAGAAATGATTTTCAAAATAAAAGTTTGAATGAGAGTAAATGCTTTTTTGATGAGAAAATAAATGCCCAAATGAATACCTCTTCAACAATCCTCAAGAGCAATAACTTTGCAAATGAAGGAAGAGAATGATAATCAATGCTCTCTTTCGAAATAAATTTTTCAAAAGAATGAGAGAAAGATAGTAGATGCTTGCTTGTATGAGAGAAAATAAGAGAAGTAATGCTCAAAGATTTTAGAGAGTATTCAAGATAATCAAAGGTTAATAAATGAGCTTTGAGTGGACTATTTATAGAGCTCTTCAAAAAATGACCATTAAGGGACCGATTGGGCATTATTAATTTGTTTAATTTGAATTTAATGACCGTTTTCGACTTGAAAAATTGCCCAACCCGAGAGGTCCGGTCGACTGGTAGTGTCTTCGGTCGACTGGGCCAAGGTGATATTCAAATCACCAAGGTTCGGTTGACTGGGGCTCAAGATTTGGTCTACTGGATCATTAGGCTTGTCGACTGGGTTTCAACAGGTATAAATGCTGTCAGTCGGCTAGAGCTTTAGAAATCTGGCCATGTGGTAAGGTCGTTCGACTGGGCCTTGAATAGGTTTAAATGGGCCGGTTGATTGGGGCTTTATATAATTAAGAATTTTGGTCTCATGCATTAGCCGGTCGACTGGGCCTTAAGAGGCTAGTCAACTGGGCACCTTAAAAAGTTGAATTTAAGCCCTCTTTTGACTTCAAAAAAAGTTTCAACCTTATGTGTATGAGTTTAGAATTTTGAGTAGAAGGTTTTCCATGAAAATTGTGGTTCCGTAAGGTCAGTCTTGGTCTAGTATTGAGCATTCAATCCCATTATGCAAGACATGCATATTACAAACAAATTAAATGCATTACAATAGAAAATAAAATCTTCAATCCTTGCTCTTCATTTTACCATTCAGCAAACCAGGAGATGTAAGCTTTCAGTTCCTCATGGCTTCCATTGTACCTCGACTTTTCGTGCCTCTTCTAAGATAAATTTATGTTCAAACACTAGATGCACAAGTGAGATACTTTGGATTTGTCATAATCAAAACGAGATAGAACTCATAAAGTCAACAATCTCCCCTTTTTTATGATGACAAATACAAGAGCAAAAATGGATCCAACCTGGAAAGGCTCCCCCTAAGAATATGCATAATTTAAAATTTTCTATACATTTCAAGCATATCTAGGAAAGAAGACATTTCAATAGCATGTTGATTGTCATACTGTTTTGTATACAATATTGCCATATCTTTTAAAACAATCATTAGCAAAGGCTTCTTAAAGCTAAGGGATTTTTTTAATGCTTAAAATTGTTTTTTACCTTAACCCTTTTGTTGATGCCAAAAGGGGGAGAAGTAGCTAAGCAAAATTGGGTGATGTAACTGCAAAATTGAGTGAGAAATCTTGGGGGAGAAGTTTGAGCAAAACTCTTTCTAATATATCTTGCTCCTTCCGTCCTTCTGTTATCTACACTTGGTATCTAAACTTCAATGTCAAACTTAAATGCATATTGTTTTGAAATGTCTTATTTCCTATATATGCTTAAAATGTACTGAAAATTTTAAATTATACATATTCTTAGGGGGAGCCTTTTCAGGCTGGACCCATTTTTGCTCTTGTATTTGTCATCATCAAAAAATGGGAGATTGTTGACTTTATGAGTCCTATCCCATTTTGATTATGAAAAATCCAAAGTATCTCACTTATGCATCTAGTGTTTGAATAGAAATTTATCTTAGAAGGCACGAAGAGTTGAGGTACAATGGAAGCCATGAGGAACTAAAAGCTCACATCTCCTGGCTTGCTGAATGGTAAAGTGAAGAGCAAGGATTGAAGACCTGTATTTTTCAGTTGTAATGTACTTAGGCTTCAATTGTGCATGCATATTCATTTGATTTGATGCGAAGCTCTCTACCATGTCCTTAGTTGGACCCTAGGCGCTCTATATTTCATGGAAAATCATTTTACAAATGTGCAAAAATTATTTCAAGTATAAAAATCATTTTTGGAATGAAAAACTCCAAAACAAGAATTTTAAAATCCCCTTCATGTTTTTGCCGTCTCATTGATGAGCATTTTTCTCGATCAATTAGTTCTCATCTTAAAATATGTTCAACATGAAAATTGTGGGATTTTCTCTTGCTTTCTTTTGATACCAAGAACGTCCCATTTGGAGTTTTCTAGAAAAAGTAATGCCCAAAATACTGAAAGGTGTCCGCAGCAGAAAATTCTCTTCATGTTTCTTCCGTCTCATTGATGAGCGATTTTCTTAATCAATCACTTCTTATCTTAAAAAGTGTTCAACATAAAAGTTGTGGGATTTTCTCCTAGTTTTCTATTAATACCAACATCTAATTTGGACTTTTGTAGAAAAAGTTATGCCTAAAATACTGAAGGGTGTTTGCAACCTCTCGAGAAAGGTGTAGAAACGGCCGGAAAACGGCTAGTTTTCAAAATAAATTATATTTTAACACCCCAACGGCCATAAAAAGGCTATATCTCAAATTTGCCTATAAATACCTTGCCCAAACACTTGAACAAGCTAAGAAAATCATTTGGAAAGCCTACTTGCATATTCTTTCATTCTTCTTGTACAATGAAAAATATATCTAAATGCACTCTCAAATGATTTAAAATATGAAGTTCGGTAGAGTGTAGGGATTTCTCTCAAAAATGTTTTGCAAGTAAGAGTGAGTATGGAAATGATTTTTCTCAAATAGACTTTTGAAATATCAAAAGCAAAAAGGCTTCCAAGCAAAATATATGAATGTAAGTATATGCTCTAGCCTTTCTCAAGAAGCTTTTCAAGCAAGTATATATAAATGAATATATGCTCAAAGTTTTCTTGTATAACTCACAAGATTTTCTCCAAAAAGAATTTTCAAAAGAAGAGTAGGAGAAATATTTTCTTCAAGATTGACCTTTGAAAAATCAAATTGCAAGAAGACTTTCAAGCAATATATATGAGTATGAATATAAAAGCTCAAGCCTTTCTTGAATGACCCAAAATATTTTCCCCAAAAGGATTTTCAAAAAGAAAGAGTAGGAGAAAATATGAACTTGATCTTCAAAATGGGTTTCAAATATGAAGAAGAATGAAAGAATATGCAAGTAGGCTTTCCAAATGATTTTCTTAGTTTGTTCAAGTGTTTGGGCAAGGTATTTATAGGCAAATTGGAAATATAGCTGTTTTATGGCCGGTGGGGTGTTAAAATATAATTTATTTGAAAACTAGCCGTTTTCCGGCCGTTTCTACACCTTTCCTGAGAGGTTACAAACACCCTTCAGTATTTCAGGCATAAATTTTTCTACAAAACTCCAAATTGGATGTTCTTGGTATTAATAGAAAGTTAAGAGAAAATCCCATAACTTTTATGTTGAACTTTTTTTAAGATTAGAAGTGATTGATTAAGAAAATCGCTCATCAATGAAACGGAAGAAACATAAAGGGAATTTTCTGCTACGGACACTTTTTAGTATTTTGGGCATTACTTTTTCTGGAAAGCTCCAAATGGGATGTTCTTGGTATCAAAAGAAAGCAAGAGAAAATTCCACAATTTTCATGTTGAACATATTTTAAGATGAGAACTGATTGATCGAGAAAATTGCTCATCAATGAGACGGCAGAAACATGAAGGGGATTGTAAAAATTTTGTTTTGGAGTTTTTCATTCCAAAAATGATATTTGCACTTGAACTAATTTTTGTACATTTGTAAAATGATTTTCCATGAAATATAGAGTGCCTAGGGTCCAACTAAGGTCATGGTAGAGAGCTTCACATCAAATCAAATGGAGAAGCATGCACAATTGAAACCTAAGTACATTACAATTGAAAAATGCAGGTCTTCAAGCTTTGCTCGTCAGTTTTTCATGGAACATGCCAAATGATGTGCTCGAATAAGTGCTTCATGGCTTCCATTTTTCTTCAATCGTTTGTGCTCATAGAAACATAAACCTGTTCAAACACTTAGCGCACAAATGAGATGCTGTGATTTGTCATTATCAAAACAGGATAGGACTCAAAAAGTCATCACTGTGGAATTTTTTTAAAGCACCAATGATATCCTGCTTAGGGAGGTCCCAATTCCTTTGAAAGATGGCCATAGAGAGGCCATCAGGGCCAGAAGCTTTATCCCCATTACAACCCTTGAGAATTTGGATTATTTCCTTTTCCTCAAAAGGCCTTTTGAGCCCCTGAGGCATGAGAGGGCACATGTTTCTGAAAATAATGCCATCCACTTTTATCTCATAGACTGTTTCTTGGTATAAAGGTTTTTACAAAAATTGCAGATGCCCCTTTTAATATCCCCTTCATCAACTAGAATTTCCCCCTCCACTTCAATTCTTGTCAACATGTTGAACCTTCGGTGAGCTTTAGCTGTTCAGTGGAAGAAACTAGGATACTCCTATCCCCTCCTTCAGCCAAAGAGCCCTTGATTTTTTGCCTCCAGGCAATTTCTTCCAAGATAATGACTTCAGCAAGCTCTTTCTTGAGAGTAATTCTTCTGAACCTATTCTCAGCATTATGGCACTTCTAAGCTCATCTTCATCCAGTTCATTGATGCCATTGAGGATCACATTCTTCCTCAAATTAATATTGCCAAAAATATTCCTGTTCCACCATTTCAATTTCTCTTTTTAGCTCTTTCAAGATTCAGGTGAACATGAAGCTGGCCTTCCCTTCAAAATGCAGCTCAAGTCACCATTGCTTGACCTGATTGTCATACCCTTCATACTTGAGCTGCATATTCTCAAAGCATAAAGGGATTGGCGCCCCATTCCTCCTGTGTCAAAAAGGACAGGAAAGTGGTCTAATTGGTCATGGAAGCAATGACTGGGTAACTTTGGGATAGTGTTCTTTCCAGTCTGAATAAATTAAGAATTGTTGACCCTTGCATGAGATGGATTCTTCCTAGTATTTGACCATGCGAGAGGGTTGCCAATGAGGGGAAGGTTGATGAGGGCATAGCCATTAACAAAGTCATGGAACTCCTGGGTGCTAGTTATCTCTGAGATTCGCCCTTTTCTTTCATGTGGGTATAAGGCCAAGTTGAACACTCCCCCAATCACCCAAGGGGGTTTCCCAATTGCCTCTAACCGCAGGGAGCTCACTCTGCAAGAGATGCGTGGAAGAGCCTTCACTTGGACCATAGACCACAGTGAACAGTGAAAATCCAAGTGAAATTGTCCTCCAAATTCTTGAAGAGGCAAGAAGCTGAGAAAGACTTCAAAGAATGGTACATCAGCTCCACCATCATGTCATTCCACATTATGTGGATTCCTCCTGCTTTTCCAGTAGCTCCCAAAGCAATCCACTTGCAGTTCTTGATCCCCATATTCTGCTAACCACACAGCTATTTAAGGCTGCAGCCCCTTAGTTTCCTGAAAACAAAATACATCTCACTTCCAATCTTTGGGAAACAACCTGATTAGGATCCTTGTAGATTTTGAGAGCCCTCACATTCCATGAAATCAATTTCCTCCACATAGGTTCTTTTCAGCGACCTGCCTGCTTTCAGCCTCCACCGGGTCTGAAATTCCTCAAGACCTATCGTAACTCACTGAGCATTCCAGCTTTTTAAGTTCCCTGTTTGCATCCATTCTGCAGCTGTTGCCGTGAGGCTTTTTGCAAATAATTCTACCATCCTCTCCTCTTCTTTTCAATATCTTCAAGTGCAGAAAAGGGGTATTATTTTTGTTGAATATATGCTATCCATGCAAAGGAATAAAACAAATAGTGGGATTTTTTAAGTGAGATCCTTGTGTTGAATATTTGAGTCAAGTCACTGCACTGTTGAAAATAATTTGTTACCATGAAAAGTCATTTGGAAACTAGGGCCTCCACCAAGGTTGCTTCTTTCTTTGGGAGGTAGCTTGGAATAAAATTTTGGTGCTTGATAATTTACAGAAAATGGGTATGAAGCATGTTATTATCTGTGTAAAGGAGAAATTGAGACACTGCACCATCTCCTTATTGACTTTAATTGGACTAAAAACCTGAGGCATTTTGCTTTGAGCGTGATGGGAATTTGCTGGGTCGTGGCAGGTTCTAGTTTTTGTTGAATTGCTCAGAGGAAAAATCTTACAGAATTGATTTATATTTTTTATCTTGTGTGGAGCGAGAGAAGTTGTAGAGTTGACATCCCTTTGAACCCTGTTAAGGATAGCTGGATTGGGATCATTTGAAACCACTTATGCAGAAATGCCTTAGAAAAAGTGCTGAATTTAATAAGTGCTAAATTGAAAAATTGCCAATGGTCATTTTCGTTGCATTTAAAAATAGGACAAAAGGCACTAACCTCCCCTGAGTTTTGCCAAAAAGACACAGACCTCTCTAAAAAAAAATTTGTCTTTTGGCAAAATACAAGGGGAGGTTTGTGTCTTTTTGACAAACCTCAGGGGAGGTCATTGAGATTTTTAGAATCTCAGGAGGAGGTCTTTGGAATTTTCGAAACCTCAAGAGAGGTCATTGTCCTTTTGCTAAACCTTAGGGGAGGTTAGTATCTTTTGCCCTTAAAAATAAGTGCTGATTATAAGTGCTGGTGAATAAGTGGTGTTTCGATAACCACTTTTATTTTAAGTGCAGTATATATATTATTAATATTATTGTAAGTTCTTAGTATTAGTATAATGCATATATTAATAACACATAATAAATAATATATTATTTTTGGTTTATGTTAATTATAATCTTATTAATTAAATTAATATTTTTAATTAGTATTTTCCTAATTAATATAATTCATCATATTTATTTTTTGATTAACAATAATATATTATTAATAATTTATATTTATAATATTATTAGTTTCATATTTTTTAATAATTAAAAATTCACGCTTTGAGAAAATAGGGGCTTTCTCGGGTGTCCTTCCATGGTGAAGTCTCTTCCCCACACTTCAGCAAATATGAAAACAAAGAGAACCTCTCCCCCCCCCCCCCAAAACTCTAATCTGAAAATCAAAAGAAATGCTCTCCCCCTCCCCTCTCTGCAAATGAAACCCCCTCCCTGAACAAACCTCTGAACTTGCCTTCATGTTCAGCCAACTTGTGACAACCCTTACATATCAAACCTTGCAGACAACCATTTGGATGTATTTTGGGGTTCCAATTTAACGGCAGAGCTACCGTGCAGTAATGGTGGAGTGGCGTTGCTGTAGCAAAGAGAGCAAGAGAGGGAGAGCAATGAGTGATCAAGAGAGACAGGTTGAAAGAAGAGAGTAAATTACCGTCTTGCCCATAAATTGCCATAACTTAACAGTCATGCTACTGCCTCTCTACAGTGCCCACTTATAAGTAGGGGGAAAAAAAAAAAGCAATCTGGGAGAGCTTCCCCAAATTCACTTTAAAAAGTGATTGTACGGTACCCACTTTTGCAATAGGCACTTACTATAATTCAAACAAAACACCACTTTTTTATTCAAATGCTTATGTTAAGTGATAAGTGCTATAAGCACTTTTTTTTTTAAATGCTCCAAATGGGGGCTAATATACTGTATTTTTTGTTTAGTGGACGGCTTTTTGCAAATTGTCAAGTTGCTTTTGGCTTTGTTGATATTTCTTTGTAATTTCTTTCTATGTGCTTAGGTGGCATCCCTCGGTGCCGTTAATATAGATTTTTCCCTATTTTTCATGGATTTAGAGAAAGCAAATTATAGGGTCCTTATTAGATATATTAAGGATACTGGTGTGAAGTTAATTGATTGGCATGTTAATATATGTGTGTGAGATAAAGCTTTTAGATAATATATTAAGAGTAGAAATGAAGATTAATTGGGGTTAATGATTGATTGCTAGTGAGAGGGATCATATTTTGTAGTTTCATTAGTTTTGAGGAAGAAATTGACTGGTGGGCTAATGCAAGGTCATAATGCAGAGACATTCTGTTGCTTACATTCCAGGAAAATGCAACCTGGAATGTCTGCAAGCTTTCGTTGCTTACATGCTTGATACAATGTGGCAGGAAAATGGATTACTACATGTTCCAAAGGGGCAGGCTCAGAATGCACAGGCACAAATGTTCTCTGACCCAAACATGGCTATGGATATGATGAAGAAAAACCTTTCAATGATCATACCTCAGGTATAGCAATTTATAATTTTTTACTGAATTTTTACCAATTCAATAGCTTGAATGTCTGACCACTGTTTATTCTGTTGGCTAGACTCTTACTTTTGCATGGGTGAACTTTTTCTTCTCTGGTTTTGTAGCAGGTTTGTTTCTTAACGTTCTACTTAAATTAATCGTGCTGTTTTCTTGCTGTATTCGTGTCTTGCTGCTATTTTTATTCTTCTTTTCTTAATTTTTCCTTGGCTGGTCACAGAGTTTCAGTTATCATATTCGTTTATGCAGTGTATCATGGAGTATTGGCCTTGAATATTTTCTATATAAATTTCTTTGCTATATTATAAGCATCTGAATGTGCCATTTTTTTCCCTTTCCTTCAGCAAAGATACCATTTCCACTCACCCAGAGGTTTAGAGCTATGTTACAAAATGGAATTGACTTGAGTACAGTTGACGTTAGCTATGTCAGTAGTCGATCATGGTACTTGTCTAGCTTTATGAACAAGAAAATGTTTTCCTTATGCTAACAAAATTTACTATTACCCCCTTGGATGCTTTTTTTGGTTGAATGTGACTGATGGTTCATTTTTGCCTTTTTTTTTTCCCTTCCCCCCAGGTACTTCCTCAATCTGTTTGGATTAAGGGGTCTATTCAGTCTCATTCTAGGAGAAGAAAATGGTTGGTATTGTTCTATGAATATGAAGCTACATAATTGAGTAGTGTATCAGTCTGGAATTTTCTAATGAAATATTATATATTATGGGAAATTAGAATTTTCTTCTGTTTTTTCAATGCAGCGACTGATGATACTCAACGTATGATGCAAATGAGTGGATTTGGCATGGATCCCTCGAAGGTACAATTTTTCATTTTCTGCCTATGAATTATTCACGTTTTCAATGTCAACTGTCAAATATTAGTTTGCATTGTTCAAAATGGCATTCCATGTTGTCTATTGCTTCTGCCAGTATCATTGATGGATGAAACTAGAGGTGGATTAGACAAGTCAGAATAATGGAGAGAAGCTTTAGAATCCTAGAGGTTATAGGATAAAGTAGAATTGGGCAAAGTATATGAAATGCAATCCTAGTAATTCTAGAAGGAGCAATGAAGAAACCAATTAACTTGATTATCCAGAAATTCCTAGTAGTATTTTATTTGTATCTGTTATGCAAGTTGAAGGAGAAATCGAAGATGGTTTGGTACATAGAGTTGAAGCAGGTTGAGTAAAATAGAGAGATGCTTCGGACATTTGTGGTTATAGAATACGTTTAAATTTAACAGGATAGATTAATAGGACAGCCATGGAACCATGTTATATGGATAAGAATGTTGGGCAACTAAGAATCAACATATTCAAAAAGTTAGAAATCAGAAATCTAGCAAACAATGAGAAAATGTTTCCGGACTTTTGTTTACAAATTTAGAAAATTGGGAATCAAGGTGACATTTTTTTGTAATTACTTGAAAAATTAGAGATGAAAAATAAAACTATTTCCATAAGTGAACAGTGCCAAAACTTTTTCTTGTTTCATATTTTTTATACAAATGTTAGAAAAATGGAAAATAAGCTGACAGTGTTATAATTTTTTAGAAAACTGGGCTTGGAAAATGAAAATTGTTTCATAACTAAACAAGCCCTTAGCTTTTAGTGTCTATGATATTTATTTTTCCTAGGCCTTGCATTTTTATTCACTGCACCTCTCTATCATATCTTCTTTCTTCTTCCCCTTATCATTATGATACATTTCTTTTTGAGTGCACAGCATATGCTTTCTCAAATAGGATGGTTCTGCTCTACTTTGTTACTCCCAATCCTCTAATGCTTGTTGAGTTTCTCCCTACAAAAGATTGATGTCCTTCCTTGTAATCTTTTTATCTCTGTTAATTGTAGTAGACTCAAATAAATGCAGCCTTCATCTCGAGTTTTTGCGGTTGTATTAAATTAAATTTATTAGTGTTGAGTCTGGTGACTGGGAGGCCCACTTATATTCAACTCTTAATTTAAAGGATGATGATTACAAAAGAATAATTATATGTATTAATAAGAAATTGACAGAAAATATTTAGAATGAATGTTCTCTTAAATTGTTTACTAGTTCAAAGTTGAGTGTAAATATGTTTGGTGGGAATGTAGGTTAAAGTTCTTTTTTATCTTCAATTTATAGCATAAGCATGGTATACCTTTGCTGGGTGTCCTGAGTTCCTTAATTTTTAGACTTATTTGGTGGCCTTTTCCAATGTTTATAACTGAATTTTTTTTTCCTTAATTTTTTTTTTGCAATGTTCTTTTAGGGTTTGAGTGCAGAGAAAGACAGCCTCGACATAGTTCAGCACGAATGGGTCTTACCAAAATTTGAGCAGCGGGCTGAAGCAGTGTTGAGAAAACTCATCAGCTGAGCAGTGCCAACATACACCGACCTTCGCAAGTGACTCTCCTCCAGTCTTGTTTCTTTGTTCATTAAGAGTTTTTTCGTTAGCTATGCAGAGTAGTTGGCAAAGGCCTGAGCGATTGCCCGGTGAAAACCGCCACTGAAGTTGTTGTCAGCCTAATTATGTTGCCCAAATTTATTGTAATTTTGGTGATCATGAAAAATATTCACATTTGGTAGGGTGTAGCTGACTTCTGCCCTCTCAAACTTTGATCTCATGTAGAACTTGCAACTACCATTATTTGCATAGTGTTGCAGACTGCTTTAGCCCTTGGTCTTGATTTTGTTCAAAATACCCTTTTCCCAGAGCACTTGGGCTCTCTCTCTCTCTCTCTCTCTCTCTCTCCACAGATACAAGGAGTAGCAAAAGTACTTATTTGGTACCTTCTAATCAAGTTAATTGTTGTCCAAACAATTTGTGATATGTAATTTCAGCAGGGATTGCCACAAGCACATAAATCCTTGGGAATTACAATGCCAAGGATATCCTTCAAAACAAAGTCCAAAAATTAACATATGCACCAATTGTAGACACGTGCAATGCACGCCCTTCTTGTAGTTGTTCATTAAATAATAAAAATTTATAAAAAATACATTTTAAAAAATAAGGGATAAAAAAAAATGTGAATTGAGGATAGCCATGTGTTTCTTTAATTATTATGCATCCTATTCCATATTGAAGGTTGGTTTCAATATGGTTTAGTAAGATTTTTAAAAATCACGAGGTTAATAGTCCTTCAAGTTTGATAGTTTGGGTCAACTAATACTTGTCAAATTGCAAGTCAAATCAAATTATTGGTTTGTTAAAGTTTTAAAATTGAAATTGAGCTAACCCAAAGTGTTCAAAACTGGTGTTCATTTTAATAAAAAGGAGTATTTATGAATAACTGTTGTTCTATCTAACATTGGGGATTCATTAATCACAAGATGTTTATGTGAGTTCTATAATATTTTAGTAAACTTGAAGTTACCCGACTCGTGTTTATGCGAGTTCTATAATATTTTAGTGAACTTGAAGTTACCCGACTCGTGTTTATGTGAGTTCTACAATATTTTAGTAAACTTGAAGTTACCCGACTCGTGTTTATGTGAGTTCTATAATATTTTAGTGAACCCCGACTCGTGTTTATGTGAGTTCTAAAATATTTTAGTAAACTTAAAGTTACCTGACATCTCGAAATCTTGAGTGGAGTAATTGTTCCTTACAAGCATTTCAATAGGGCTGCAAATGGTACTGGAAATTACTGGTTTCTTGAAGGTTGGCTGTGGTGTACTGCTCAATAACAAAGCCCCACTTCATGACACACCCTTTTACGGTGGACCAAGTAAGTTCCCATTTATGTGCAAAGAAGAAAAGCTAGCTATCCACCAGTCTCAACTAACAGAAAAGCATAGGCCCATGGGGTCTGGTCCTGGGCCAGCCCATGGCCCATGGGCCCCAGGGCATTATCCCTTTGTGATTTGTATGGGGAAGGGGTTCATGGAAAATTGGAAATGCCCTTTTGGAGTTGGGCACTGATAGAACCCCAAGTTTTAAAGGTA
The DNA here is from genome assembly GCF_029873635.1 of Malania oleifera. Lineage (NCBI taxonomy): Eukaryota > Viridiplantae > Streptophyta > Magnoliopsida > Santalales > Ximeniaceae > Malania > Malania oleifera. Next base: position 3,061,157 of record NC_080420.1, read on the forward strand.
CCCTCTTGGCTCTGCTCAACTTATGAGTGTCTTCAAGCATGTGTCCCTCTCTCCTTGTATCTAACTTGAATTGGGACACATCATTCAACCAAAAGCAATCCGCATGATAAGGCTCACTATGGGTGTGTGCCACTTGGTGAGCAAAAATTAAAAAGATAAAGTGATGAACATAATTCTAAACCCAGGCTTACCAATTTTTTTAATGGAAAATGGTTTGATTAGTGAGTGAGATGGGTCCAAGTGTTGAATCTTTTGGTACTGTTGAATACTAAAAGAAAAATTCTTGATTAAGCATTATATATATATATATATATATATATATATATATATATATATACACACACACACACATTATATATAATATGTAAGCAACGTTTCCATCATAATATAAACCACTAAAAAAAAATATTTTAAAAATATGTAAAACAAACCGGTTAGGCACCTCTTGAGTTTGACATACTCGGATTCATTCATTTATTCTATTTGCAAGGCTGTCATTCGCTGTCAAGAAAAAAGAAAGACGTGTCATGTTGATCTCAATAGAAACATGTCACAAACTAAAATAAACAAATATATTTAAAATGTTATTATTATCTCAATTCACGCTTCTTAATAAAAGGAAAAGAAAAAATATGATATAAATAGGTTCTTCAATAAGACCAACAGAAAAAAGAAAAGTAACAAAGAAAAAAAAACACTATATTTCTCTTTTCTCTTTTTTTTTTCTTAAATTATTAGGGCTAATTATTCACTTATTGAAAATTGTTTTACTTTTCATTTCTAATTTTCTAAATATATAACTACAAGTGTTACCTTTTTTCTTTTTTTTTTTTGTTTTAATTCTTCTTCAAAATGTGTAAAAAAGGTTTGAAAAATATTTTTTTCACTATTCTCTAAATTTTCTATATACATCTTAAAAATATAAATATCAAAATAAATATTACAACTAATATTGTTTTTTATAAGATACCTTAAAAGACAAAATAATCAAAAGGTATTCACTACATTAGATCTACATATATTCATAGAGAGAGAGAGAGTGAGAGAGAGAGTCTTATATAAATATAAAATAATTTATAATATATACCAAAGAAATAATTTATGATACATTCACCAAACAACATTAAAGTTAGGTAAAAAGTCATACGAGGAATATTTGACATCATAATTCACAAAACATCCCATAAAGGGTAAAAAATAGAAACAATAATGTTGATACCCTCCTCAATGTGGGCCCCACACTCCCATCAAAAGGCTAAACACCGATAGGTCCACCTCATCAACCCCCTAATGATTCACCTTAGGTTGGCAAGCCCCCCATGCCCTCCCCATTAGTCATAAGATCATCTGTCTCCCCAAAGAAAAGAAAAAGAAAGAAGCCAATGCCCACTAGGCAACTGCACTGCACCCACATCATCCATGATGTGCATCCATCCATCCATCCATCCATCCATCCACCAACAGCCACGTGGACACCATTCCCTCCCACCTCATCACGCCACGTGTTGTGCTCCTACTCGGTGCGAAAAGAGACGTTCACAAGACCGTGACACCACACCATCTTTTATCACACACGTACAATCCTATTGGTATCTAATTCACTCAGTCATTGATATTCAAAAATCTGGAGTCTCAATAAAATTTTGGGGCATCCCTCATGTTGTGCTGTCACGGGCCAAACTCAAGCATGGGTAAATTACATATACTATTGTATCTCCGCTCAAATTGTGTTGCGATTTGAATTGTTTCTCACGAGATCAGAACGTTTTTTAACATGTGGAACCCACACGCATATGATTTTGAAGTGTAATTTAAATGAAGAGTCGTGCATTCATGTGAAGTAGAGACTATATGTCTAAAAATTTCTCGTGAATCCTAATGTGTTTGTCTATATGAAAAAAAAAAACTTTAAGATCTACAACTTACCAATCTCATTTCATCGTGTTAGCCCTATCGATTAAACTTGCGTATTTGGATCGTAGAAGTGGAGTCTACATTTTGATATAATCGGATCGTACTTAAAAGAAAAATATGAAAATAAGTTAATGACTCAAAAAGAATGATAAGACATAACTTACTCTGTGTCAATTTTATGTAATAGATGAGCAATAAATGAGAATGAAGTGGCAAGATCAAGGCCGTTGATGTATTTTTTTTCTTTTTTTTTTAATTTTACAGGGGGGCCCAAAGATCATCATGGGGCCCATTGGTGGGGGCATCCTCACCGTCCAAACCCCAAATGAACTTTTTCTTTTTAGGGGGACTATAGAGGGTGCATTGGCATGGGGGGGGGGGGGAGATGGGGCCCAAGGGGCATGTGGGCTCGTGGCCCAAACAGGGTGGTGAGAGAAAGAGGACACGGCACGGTGTACAAAATAAGAGGCTTCTCCCCATCACAACGACAGGAGAGAGAGAGAGAGAGAGAGAGAGAGAGAGAGAGAGAGAGAGAGAGAGAGTCATCTCCCATTTCTTGAGTTTATATTTTGCATCGAGATCCACAATTTTATTATTATTATTATTATTTTTTTATTAAATTCCACAACCAACATGCCCTCGGATCTCTCCTCCCTATTTATTATGACCAAAATGCCCTCCCAACTATTTTAGAGTACGATTACAGTGCGAAAGTGTAAAAAAAAATTTAAAATATAAAATAATACCAAAATTTGTATAAAAATTTAAATATAAATCACAAAATTTATAAACCAATACTATTTATACGTTGTTTCGTCTGGTTCGACTCGACTTGGTACAGTGGTCTGTTTGTAATATGGGATGTAAGAAAGGGGTAGTTTGGGAAATAGCAAGGGGATGGGACATGACCTGGCGGGTGACGGTGATCCAGCATGGCAAGTCGGACGGCGGGAGGGTGGGCCCGGGAGTCACGAGTGTACCACCTGGAAAGCATCTTGGCTTAGGGCAGAGAGGGGACGGTCCAATAAGGGTGAATCCGAAGAGAGAAGGTCCCGGTGCCACGTCAGCGTTCTGAGGAATTGGGAGATGGATGAGATGTCAGTCATCATAGCAGGCAGCCCATGTGGGCCACCAGTGCCCACCGGCCTACGGCCCCCGGCCCCACCCCCCCTTTGTTGCCTTCCCCCTCGTCTCCTTTTTTTTTTTTCTTAAAATATATATATACAAAAGAAAAAAAGAGATTTTTTGAAAAAAAAATAAGAATATAGTGATTTTTTAAATAATTATGAGTACTTTTCTAAAGAATATTGGTTTACTAGTTAATTAATTATTTTTTAGTTTTAATCTTACCTAAGAAAAATGATGTTTTGAGAATAATAAAGGAAAAAAAAAAACAAGCCTAGACTATAAATATAATTTTTCCATAATTAATAGTAGAAATTAATAGCAAGAACTTCTTTATTGATTAGTAATTGTTCTTATTTTATACTTCATATTACATTATATTAAAGAAGATTTTATTAAGGACAAAAAACAATAACATCTCTTTAGGTTTTACAGAAAGATAATAACCTTTCTTTTATTTTTAAAAATTTTAAAAATCTCTCTTAACACTTTAAAATTTTCAAAAACCTTGCTTGAAAGTTGTGTCTTTGAGGTTTGTAAAAAAGACACAAATCTCACCTACTATTTTGTCAAAAAAAAGTTTTTCATTGGAGATTTGTATCATTTTGACAGACCTCAAGATAGGTTTATAGTATTTTTGAAACCCTAGAGGACGTCTGGGGTATTCTTGAAATCTTAGTGAAGGTCTTTATCTTTTTACCAAATCTCAATGAATGTTAGTTTGTTTTACCCTTTTATTAATGAGTTTGATTTTTTTTAATAATTAATTTATAAAAATGTGTTTATATATAAATGTTCTTTGAGAAATTATATAAGAAACCTCCCCCTCCACGTGTTCGTGTGCCTCTTTCCTAAATATTAAACATATTGAAAATGAGTTCCCCTCTTTATATGTCTAATATTAATAAATATAGGATCAGTAATTTATCACATGTTTAGCATTTGAAAAACAGACATTTAAACACATGCAAGGAGGAAATTTATTTTTTTTTAAATAGAAAAGAAAAAAAAATCAGTAAGAATACAACAATTAAAATAAATATATAGTTATTTTTTGGAGAAAAAAAAATAAGGAGTTTAGGAGGAGTGGAGTTTTATTGTGAAAATGGGGGAAATTTATTTATTTTTTAAATGGAAAAGAAAAAAGGCAACCAATCTCTTCTTCTTTTTTTTTTTGGATTCTTTTTTTTTTAATTATTATTATTAAAATTGATGAAGAAGGTTTTGACCACAATAGTAAATTAAAGGTGCTCCTTGTTTTACTATCACAGGTGATATTCCATTAGGCTTTTTCCCTCCATAATTGTCATTTTTGAATCCTAGCTAGCCCCATTGATGATATTGAAACTATTTTTTGATTTGTTTATTCTATATATGTTGTTTAATTAATAAAAAATTAATAAAAAATTCCAAAAAAAAGTGGCCTTAAAAATGACTTTAAGCTGAAATGGAAAAATAAGATTCAAACAAAATAATCCTAAAAATATAAAAAGAAAATTATATATACCACCCTATATTTATTTCTTTCTTTCTTTCTTCCCTCAATATAATTTCTATTTTCAAAATCTTCAATAATAAAAATAAGGGCAAAAGATGCTGACCTTTGAACAAAAAGACATTAACCTCGCATAAGGTTTTAAAAATTCTAAAAACCTCTTCCGAAGGTTTAAAATTTTCATAAACCTCTCTTGAATTTACCAAAAAGATGCAAACATTCTGTCAAAATACTGATCTTTTTACAAATAAAAAGTAAGAAGAGATGTGCATGTTTTTGACAAATTTCAAGGTAAGTGGGTGATATTTTTGAAACCTTCGGGAATATATTTCGATCATGATCAATAAGTTCCATCTACTCAAGTGACATTTTGTGACTGATTGATAGAAATTTTATGTCTCTTAGTAAATTTTTTTAATTATATATATAAATGAGGTCGTTCTTTTTATATTTTTTTATTTTTAGGGTTTCAAAGGTGGTGATGGGGCTAGTTATAACGTGAATGCATGATGGTGAATCACACAGGTGGCTGCCAAGACACAGAGAAACCCACTAAAGAAAGATGATGGCTGGTATGGGAAACGTCCTCATCATGTGTTTATTTATATATATATATAAAACAAAATAAATAAAAAATGATAATATTTAAAAAAAAAAACAAAGCCACTTTTATAATAATCATAACTAAAAAAGAGAGAAGAAACATTTACAACTAGACACGCATGGATCCACCCTGGTGTCCTGTCAGTGGTGACTGTAACACACACACACACACACTCATACATGACATGGGATGTGTGGAAATTAATTAATATCGCATGATATGTTATTTTTTCTAAGCAATTTTCATCTCTATTTATAGCTCTCCCTCTCATCTTTTCTCTTCACCTCACTCACATCCGCACTACCTCCCTCCCTTTCTCTCTCTCTCTCTCTCTCTCTGCTACCAGCTCTCCAATTCTTCTTCTATTCTTTCAAATCTTTATTCAATTTCATCTCTGCACTTTCCCTTAATTTGCTTTATTAGTCTGCAATGGCCACTGTTGAGGTAATTCATCATCTAGCTACTGCTCTTTGCTTTGTGTATATATGGTGTCTGGTTTATCTAATTCCTTTGCTAGATCATTCTTTTCTTCTTCTTCTTCTTCTTTTGGGTTCATCATGGTGCTAGATCAATTTGATGCATTCAAGCTCTCCTTTCCATGGTGATCTAATGGTCTAGCCCATTAACTAAAAACCCATCTGTGTTTTTTTTTTTTTTTTTTTCTGAAGATCTATCTTTCTGCTTAATTTATGTATATATATATATATATATATATATATATATAGATAAGATGAATGTGATGATCTACCCTCTTAAGGTGCAGGTGGCTGTGTAATTATTATTAATTCATTTTTTCAGTATTATTTTTAATAAAAAAAGCATGATATATTATTGTATAAGCTTGGATGTTTAGAATAAGGCAAGGAGATAACTGAAATATTGGAAAATATATAATTAAAATATTTATGCTTATGAGTACTTCTACCAGTACTGATCACCTGCAAATCTAGCTAGCTACAATAGAGAGCTCTTGCTCAAGTGGTTGATCATCAATTGTTCAACAACTTTAACTAAGATCTCATCATGATGATCAACTATTAGCCCTACTACTGGATTCATCCATGTTCGAAAACCAAAAAAATCGAAAAAAAAAAAACCTCAGCACATGTTCAAAGTTGTTTATGCCCATTATTTCAAGAGTGATGCTATACATCACGGGCAAGTAGGCAACCATCACCATCCATGTAGCACACGGGAAATGAAAGAGAGCAGCAAGCGTCGATCGGTTGGGCCCGTAACGGTCACGACCCACGATGCTGACCCTTTTCCTTATTCCCATGATATATATTCATAGTTGGCACTGATTGTGAGTTTGCAGGTTGAAGCAACACCAGTCCCGGTTGCTGAGATCCCATCTGAGGAAGTGAAGAAGACTGAAGAGCAAACACCAGTAGAAGAGGTTGCAGCACCGGCCGCCCCAGAGTCCCCGGAACCGGAGCAAGTGCCAGCGGCAGCCGAAGCCGTCGTGGAAGATGCACCTGCTGCCAAAGAACCCGAGGCAGCCCCCGCCGAGGTTGAGACCAAGGAGGTAAAGGAGGAGGCCACCAAGGTTGAGGCTGCAGAGGAGCCAGCAGTGGAAAAAACAGAAGATAGCACTCCAGTGGCCAAACCTGAAAAGCCTGTTGCTCCTCAGGAGGAGACCGAAACCAAGACCACCGCTGAGGCTGCGGAGCCACCGGCCGCTCCTGCAGCCGAGGAGGCTGCTCCTCCTGCCGAGGAGGCACCGGCCGCTACGGAAGAGAAACCGGCTGAAGGAAATGAGGAAGCCAACACAGAGGTCACAGTTGAAGTCGTTAATACTGAGTAGAGGAATTACGAGCGGGGCGTTCTTGTACACAATTTTCTTTTACAATTATCTTGTACAATCACTGCCAAGCGCGTTTTATAATATTATATTAATATTATAAATCTCGCACGTACGTAGTTGTACATTTTAATTGTAGATTTGAATTGTGAATCAAAATCTTTGTCAAGAGGATGAAGGGAGAAGCTAGGGGTAGTGAGAAGGGGTCCTTTAAATTTAATTAGATTGCATGTGAAAGTTGGTCGTTTAAGCTTTATATTTATTTTTTAGTCTATGGCTGTGATGAAGGTAATTAAGGCTTTGAAAGGGGTTTTGGACTTTTGGAGCTAGGTTAAATAGTAGGCCCCATTGGGTCCACGTCAGCATACTTGCCGCGTGGCGCGCATTCGTTGTGCCAGGGTGGAATGCAGAGGAAGCAGGCTGTGTCACGTTGGGATATGGACGTTGGTGCCAAAGGGTCGATGAGTTTGGTATGGTGTGATGAGAAGAGGTCTGCCTCTAGGGTTTGAATAATGAGTACTATTATATTGTAGCCTTGTTTTGGTAATAAGTATTATAATAAGTACTATTTTCTTTTCTATGTTTCTAGTACATTTTTGTGGGAATCTCTCTCTCTCTCTCTCATCCATAATTTATAATTTAGTGAAGTGGATTATGACTTTTGCTTCCAATAATATAATACAAGATGCTCATGTCAAGTCATTATAAACACAGGGAAAATAGAGATTTGATTCTTAAAATTGTCAATAGGAAAATAAAAAAGAAAATATGATTGTTTGGACTCAAAAAGAGATTGCAAAATTTCCTTTGAAATGTTGCTTGTGCCATGGTTGGATAGAATCTATGAAGTAATCAGATCTACTCTTCTCTCGCAATTAGTTTTATATAATAATATGAGATGAAATATTGAAATATAATAGATTAGATAAAGAATATGTAAAATGATTTATTATATTTCATATTTGAAACAATTTTCATAAAAGTATTAAGAATTAACTAAATACTCATATTTTTAATTTTAATTAGAAAAAATGGGAGCAATGAGGATTAAACTCTAGGTCAAGAAATAGTTATAAAACCAATTACTTAAAAGTTTAGCTTATTAGGTAATGTTCAAGAATGACTGTAATACTTCTTTGATGTTTACTAAATGATTGGTTAGTTTCTATATGATCTTCGAACTATTATATTATATATATATATATATATATATATATATATATATATATATTTTTACAATAATTCTAAAGGACAAGTGTAATATCATAAGAAAAAACATTCATTATTCATTGCAGAATGAAAAGAGTACAAAAGGAGTGGAGTACCTTTTTTTTAAAAGGAAAAATAACTTTGGAGACTAGAGTTAGCTTAATGGCAATTAACACATGAGTAGAGTTTTTTCTCTTTTTTATTTTCATACCTATAGAGCTTCTTAACTTGAGTTGGATTGGAGGGAAAATTAAGCTAGTCCTAGCTCGTATAAATGGGCGAGGAGCCCCCTTTTATAGCCTATTAGATTCTATCCCTTACGACACTTTGAAAATAGAGAATGGATCTTATCAAAACATATCGTATCATTTGTAAAGATTTTGAAACCAAACTAGCTTGAATAGAGGTGGAATACAAAGCACCAAATTAAATTTCACCAGAGAGGCGAATTTCAAAAGATGAACTCTGTGTTTAGTTCATAAAATAAAATAAGAATGGAATAACATTTGTTATTCTAAGACAGTTAACATGAATAAGTTGTGTCTATAACATTGGTGGTGAAATTTTGCAATAGCCTAACTAGAATAATACCAGCTATGACATAATCAAACTAATATAATCTTATATGATAATCAATTCATTTTCACCAAAGTAACATCTTAAGGCAAGGAAAATACACCCTTACACAATATTAATTGCAAATCACATAGATTACCATCCACACAACTAGAAGAGTAATTGCGACTCACAACATTTTGGAAGTATTATCACATCAGCATCTTCCACCAACATATATAATTTGAACACTGGCTAAAGCTTAGAACTACATGTACAGTTATTTGACTTTTTAAGCCCTGAATTTTATGTAAATTTGAATAAAAATTGATTTAATTTTATATTACATTTTTTTCCAAATCCATACAAACTCAAATCTTAAAATCCATAGCAACTTTTTTATAAAATATTATTTTAAAAAAACTAAAAAACGCATGTGACAATTTTATAATTCTTCAAAAAAATGAAGCCAATTGTACAACTGCACGTGATAATGGCATGTAAGATTTTATTTACACCAATCCTCCGCAGGAAACAGAGCATCACGCAGGCAAGGGAGCAAAAAATATACACAAACCAAAAACTAAAATGTCTTTAGAAAGATCATGTTAGGTCTCATTGAGAGAGAGAGAGAGAGAGAGAGAGAGAGAGAGAGAGAGAGAATCAAATTATATAAATAACTCTCATCATGTGCTTCGAGAAATTTACTAAATGCAACAGCTTTATCCCCCAAAGGGAAAAGTCCATTAAAGCAGGAAAAGTTTCTTCCTTATCCCCCTCAAACTTCTTATTTATCCTATATCTATATAAACAGTTGGGGAAAAAAAGGGTAAAAATAAAAAAGAACAAAGGGGGAGGCATGGGACTACAACATTCATAGAGACATGGGAACTTTTCAATACCTTAATATTAAAAGCTATTAATAAACAGATCGATAAGATTATCCTATAATCTGTACAAAGCTTGAGTACAATCTTTATGTGCAGTCAAAAACCCATCCTTCGTCCCAAGTTCACCAGGTACCAAAGCTGCATCCAACGTGCTCTTGGGTGATGATGCGAAGGCGATCCCGCATCACAGCCTTGGATGGGTATGGCGGGAAACACAGACGGTAGAAGCATGTGTGAGAGGAAGGCAAGCGATCATAGGACTCTGTAGACTTGTATATGTAAAGCCTGGAAGCCAGACCACGGAAACCGTCTACTGGTAGATACTTGACAGAGGTCCAAAAGAAGAGAAGAACCTTTTTCTGCTCTGTAGTCATTTTGCCTACAATCTGCAACATTTAGGAGAGAGTTATAGCAATACGCCATCATGATCACAGCTGTCTGGTTGGCAATTAGCCCAATTCAAACACACAAAATTTCCTTTTGGCATTTTGATATTGATTTAGATCATACACCCATCTTGCCAAAAGGCAGCTCGGGGGGCTTGTCTCTTTCTTTCTCCCTCTGTTTAATTGAGGTTGTGGTTCCCTAAAAGGTCTTTGCTTCTCACAGCAAAATCACTTTCATCGGCACCCATGCACCTACCATGGACACAGAGTGAGACAACCAAGGGAAACCACAACCTCACATCAGGTACTGATATTGATGCCTTCTTTCTATTCCTTTTTACCCGTGGTAGAAGGGTCGTACTTAAGAGAACTTATAAGTCTCAATCATCCCAATAACTTCATTCAGAAGCTCATGGGGTAGAAACACAACAGTCATTCCTATTTCATTACAGAAAAATAGCAAGTACAAAATGGTTCCCTCTCACAGCATAATCAATTTTAAGGTGCAATAAACAAATAATCATTTTGAATATATATAAAGACAGAAGGCAACAAAAGGATTCATTCAAATTTTGCAACAAAATGCGGACAAAAAACATGACTAGAGGATTAGAAGTAGCGTTCAGCACAAAACAAGCCCATAACAAAAGAAAAATGGCAAAAAGAAAAAGTGAATGCCAGGTGTTGCTTGGTGCAAAAAATAATATCTGTTATCTAACGTTACAAAGTTCAAAACACAAGGATAACCCAACCCTATTTGTATTTTAACCCTTGACAATCTGCAGAAAGGTGGGCTTATAGTCACAATTAGGTGTTTTCTTTGTATGGCTGATATAAAATCAGTCAACCACATTCTTCTCCACTGCTCTTGGACAAGGAACTTGGGGAATTTGGCTCTCCTTGACTGGATAGCAGTGGGTTATGGCAAATTCAATTAGAAGGGAGATTTGGGCTTGGAAAGGCATCAGAGCCAGCAAGGAGAAGCAAAGGCTTTGAACCTTATCCATTGCACCATCTTTTTGGTGTGCTCGGAAAGAAAGAAAAGAGCCGACAAAGATTCAACTACTTCAAACTTGCAAAGACTAATGGATTGCTGCTTTGCTGCTGTCACCAGCTGGCTCAGTGGGAAAACAGTTAATGATCATTATGTAATCCTTGATGTTTGCAACACTTAGAGAGTGGTTGATGTTTTGCTATTATATTTCTCTTTGCTGATAAAAAATATGCAAATATGCAATTTTAATGAAGAAAAGTTAGGTTTATTAGAATGCTAGTTATTAAAGGAATACAAACAAAATATCATCCAAAAATGATTTCTAAAAAATTACTGACTGAAATAAAAATTAAAACTGAGTTTCCAAGTTTCAATAAAGGAAAAACATGAAAAAATGCAAAAAAAAAAAAGACTCAAACCTATTTTAGTCATTCACAATAAATTTGATAATGTAACAGCCTGTAATGGCACACAGCAGTCCATAATGGCTGTAATAGTATTGTAACAGGCCATATCCGCTCATATGGTTGTGCCAGATGACCTCCGAGATATCGCTCAATAATAGTATTGGAAGCCACTAATACTGCAAGATAGCAGTTGTTATAACAGTTGTGCAACAATTTTAGAAACAATGCTTAAAACACACAAAATATGAACCTAAATTCACTAAAGTTCTAAAATATCCAGATTTACTAATTTAAAACAAAATCTCTAATTTTTGAATCTTCAATATGACCACTAAGAGCTATATGCAAACAATCCTCCACCTCATTTTGCATTGGTTCCTCGACAGGACAAGATTGTATTTGAACTCCTCTCCTGTGTTTCCCAAAAGAAACCTTTTCTGTATCTTTTGGCTATTAAGCAAGGAACGGGGAAGAGGGATTTGAAGTACACCCATTTAAGTGAGTACTTTTGATATTCAGAAGTCTACCTCCTTTCGGTAGGTAATTCCTTTTCCATCCAACAAGCTTTTTTTCAAACCTCTCAACGATAGCATCCAAAACTCCCTTTACCTTTAAATTTAGCTCCAAGAGGGAGACCAAGATATGTTAAGAGGCAAAGATTCTAGTTTGCAGCCCAAGATGCCTGAAAGTATAGTCCTCTCAATGTTGTCTCCCATTGGAATAATTTCACAATTTACCAAGTTGACTTTCAGCTTCAACACTGATTCAAAGCAAAGGAGAATACACCTACAATTAAGGATTTTCTGGAGATCTGCCCCGTAAAAATAACGGTGCCATCAACAGAGAGAAGAGGAAGACTTTATTTTCTCTACCATTCTTCCCAATGTAAGACCTATAGAAAAGACTTCCAGTAGACTCAACATTGATAGCTTTTTGCAGCAGAAGGCTCAACAATTCCATCACCACAATGGACAGTTCTCCCCGACTCAACTTTCTGCAAGTTTTAAAAAGTCATTAATGAGAACTAAAATTGTTGAAGAGTGGTAATATATTGATAACTCCATTAACAGCAAAGATCACCAAACACAGTTCCCTGAGGATGCAGAGAAAATCCCAAATAAAAATGTTAAAAGGAATTTTCCACATCCAGTTTGCAAACCACCCACCACTTTCTTGCCTTGGAGGAGGAAGGCATACACAACTTCAGAGATCACGAGGGCAGCAACCAAAAATTGTCTACCTACTAGCAAAGCGTATTAATGCTGTACAATGACTTCCAGGATCATTTTCTTCAGTCTTGAGGCAAGCGCCTTAAATAAGATTTTGTAAATACTTCCCACCAAGCGGATAAACTGGAAATCTTTGATGTTTAAGGCCCCCTGCTTTCTTAGGAGTCAAGCAAACAAAAGTTAAGGCTGCTAACAAATCTACCTTTTCATTGGATTCATAAAAAAACCTGCAAGGCCCAACTTGAGGAGGTCCCAATTCCTTCAAAAGAAAGCTAGAGTCAAGCCATCAAGTCCTGGAGCTTGGTCTCCAACTTTTAGGTTCTGCATAGAGGTTCTTACAGAAATCACAAATGCCCTTCTTAATGACCTCTTTCTCAACCAGAACCTCCCCCTCAATGTCAATTCTGCTCAAGGTGTTGAATATTCACCTATGTTGCTATTTCACCCTATCTATGGCAATATTTTCTACTAAACAAATTGAGGTTTTTTTTTTTAAAAAAAAAAAAATCAAAGAGAAGAGATTCATTTAGAGAGCATCAAGGGGGTGCCACCCGTGTACAAACATGAAACCCTTCCCTGCTCTGCAGGGTGTCAAAAAAATCAAGAATTGCAAATGAGTCAACAGAAGGCAAACAACTAAGCCATACAGTAATAGTAGAGATCCAGCAGCCTTTAAAAACACACGGGCATGTTGCCAATCCTTCGAAAATTTCATATTTTTTCCCTCCACACCAACCAAAAGAAGGCAATGGGAATGAGGGGCAAGGCTTTCATCCTCTCCATACTAGCACGGATCCTCGTCCATGCCCGTAACTCTCCCTCTACTGTTCTAGAAATAGTCCACTCATGTATAATTTAAGAGATGGCCAGGTCCCATAGGGCTGTGGTCGCGGAACAGCGCAAAAGAAAGTGATCAATGGATTCCAAACTTCCTAAGAACAAGAAGCACCTTTGACCAGGGGTAGCCCCCTTTTTGAAGATTGTCCATGGTAAGAATTTTCCGAAGAGCTGCTTCCCATGGAAAGGAACTTTAGTGGAGGCTTCTGTTTTTCCAGATGGTTTCCAAGGAAAGTTACCAGAAGTTCCTGCGGGGGAGTGAGTTTCCTATAGAAGGATCTGACCATGAACATGCCACCACTTTCCTAGGTCCACTTTGGATTGTTTGTGGTGTTGTGGCAGTGCATTCTGTGTAAGCAGTCAAAAATATCAGTAAGTTGAACTAGTTCTCAATCTAAAGCATTCCTAGTCAAAGTAATGCTCCAAATATTCCCTTGGTCAAAATTTCAGAGGTCATTACCAATGAGGGTGTCCTTGTCACAAGAAATTGAAAGCAGAAGGGATTTTGGTACTAAGGGCAGATCAAGTACACCATATGTAATGCTAGAAGAAAATATTACCCCATTCCTTGTGCAGAAGCTGATGCAAGGGGGAAAATCCTCCCAACCTTTTTTGATGAATTTCCATACTCCAACACCATAAGGTCCTCTCTTGACTATAGTGGTCCAATCATTATGCAGAAAACCATATTATAAAGCAATTACTTCCTCCAACTACTACCTTTCTCCTTTTTGAATCTCCGAAGTCATTTCCCAAGGTAGCTTTATTTGAAGTAGATAGGGATTTTAGCCTAAACCTCCAAATATTAGAAGTTGTTCAACAACTGCCCACCTTACAGATGATAACTGAACTCCTCCCCTGAACTCCCCCAAAGGAATCACCTATGACTTCCTTCTAGCCTTTTAGCAATTGAGCAAAGGACAGGAAAGAGGGACATATAATAGACCAGGAGATTGGAAAGAGTGCTCTTTACAAGGATAAGTATTCCCCCTTTTAGACAAGTAATTCCTTTTCAACCGCCTAGCTTCCCTTCAAATCTTTCTATGATTGGATCCAAAACACCATTGTCTTTGAATTTTGCACAAAGAGGAAGAGCAAAGTATGTAATTGGATGGGGCCATCAGTTTGCATCCCAATTCCTTAGAGTCCTGCAAGGAAAGGCCCCTCAATAAGTCCCCAAATAGGATCACATTTTCCCAAGTTCACCTTCAACCAGAAGACTGCTTTAAATCCAAGGAGTACGCACCTAAGATTATCAGATGTGGTGAGGATCATTTTCATAGAAAATAATGGTATCATCTGCAAATATGAGGTGAGAGACTTCCATTTCCCTCCCATTCATTCCCATGCTAAGCCTTTGAGAGGCCGCCTTCAAAAGATTTTTCACAAATAAATTTTAAAACTTCCATAACCAAGATAGAAGATAACAGGGAGGGGATCCCCTTGCCTCAAACCTCTAGTAGAGGAAAAAACTTCTAATAGAGCACTGAGAAGGATGGAGTTGAAAGCATTGATGGATCCACCTACACCACAACTCCCCAGAGGCCATTTCCCTAAGAATATGACGAAAAAAACCCCAATTCAATTGATCAAAGGCCTCCTCCATGTCAAGCTTGCAAACCAGCCCATTCTTCCCATCCTTTCTATAGGCATCGACAACTTATCAGCAATAAGGATTGCATCCACAAATAGCGTACTTACCACAAAGGCATGCTGGTGTTGGCCTACCACAATTTTCACTTTTCATTTCTAATTTTCTAAATAATTATTGCCACCTTGTTTCCTATTGTCCAACATTTATATGGAAAAATATTTTAAAAAGAGACGGCACAAGTAAGGCTTTAAACGAGTTGAGCGAAGCTGAGCTTTGCCATGCTAAAGCTTGTTCATTAAATTTTCAAGAGAGGCCAAGCTCTAGCCAAGCTTAGGCTGAGTTTTAATATACTTACTCAAACTTGTTTATTATGCAAATGAACGAGCTCATGAACCCTTATCAAGTCGAGCTATCGAAATGCCCACTAATGGTTTAGTTCCTTTGGAACCTTTCATTTTAAGACGAGGTTTTGTTAAGCAAAAAGGTGAAAAGGGGCTCTTACTAATGCCTGCTTAGAGACTTTTTGCCTCATAAAACTAGCCTATTAGCTTAGAGCATTAACCCTATCACTAAATTCAAGTTATGGAGTTTGATCTAAATAATCATATGCGCAAAGAGTCCTTACTTTTAAGTTCGCTACAGTCTATCAAGCCTAATTCGACCTTATAAAATTAGCACATAAATGATTCTAATTCAAACCTATTAAACAAGCCCAAATCGAGCTGCTCAAGAGCCAAAATAAGCCAAGCCCATTCATATTTAGGCTCAGCTTGTTTATTAAAAAAGCCACAAAATTGGGCTTGAAAATCACTCATTTTTGTTGGTCATTCTCAACTTACAAACTTAAGCTTGATCAAAGAACAATAAAAAGAGTTTTCATGGTTCAAAATTTCAAATAACATCGTTAAAATAATAAAATAAAATAAAAAATGGAAAATAAAAATATGGAGAGAGTGCACATGTCTAAGTTCAGCCTGTAATACATAAAAATAAAATAAATAAAGTGCACAATCCAATGGTTTCAAATGATAAAGTAACACTAAAACTTTTCCTTGTAAATCATCCTATTAAAGCAATTAATGTTAGATTATGTAGTTGAAAAGAAGGGGATTCGTGAGGCATACGCCTCATCAAAAAGGGGTACGAGGCTTGTCTTTGGAACACAGAATATACCTCAAAAAGGTGTTCACCTTTTAAGAGTAGGGTATTTTATAACCAATTTGGTATGATTTACAAGTAGGCAAGCCTTGATTGCGCCTTTTAAAAACATTGACATACATAACTTGGAAACAACTAAAAATATTTTTTCCAAGTTCCAAATACAAATGTTAGATAATTAGAAAAATGTGTGGCAGTTCTATAATTCTTTAGGAGGTTTGTTTTCAAGAGGAGATGGTTCTGGAGCAGGTTTGTTTTTGAAGCAGGCTCATTTTCGAAGCCCCTTCTCTCTCAAAGTCTTGCAATGGAACAAAGGATCTCTCACGATGCTACTCGAAGTTGAACACCCTCACCGACTACCCTCGCTGCTTCCCTTTGGCATCGCCAATTGCCGTCAACAATGAAGGTTCTCTATTCATGTTTCGTCTTGAACTGTAGAACCCATTTGACGTAGACTTCCCTCTCACTTGACACTCGAGTAGCCCTCTCCTTATCCTCTTGCCACAAGCCCTAGGTCGAGCAGTCCTCTTAAGTGTTGTTCGTCATGCTCTATGCCTATTTCTCTGACTATTTCCTCAACCTAACCCTTTCGACCTCAACTCCCGTCATGCTCGAGCAATTATCTTCCTTCCACAAGCCCTAGTTAGAGCAAACCACTTCACTGTCATTTGTCTCATTCTAGGCCTTCCACTTCGACTTTTCTCTCTGTTTTTTTCTTTTTAATGCTCGCTTGCTTTCCAATGGTTGCTCTATGACTGGTGGCCAAGCTTCTCCTTTACTTAGATTAGCAAGTTTTCTCTTGGTTCCCAAGCTTCTCTAGCTTGGTTCTCCATTTGCAATGGTATTAAATAACGGCCGTTACGTGATGTAAAATTAGGTCTCCAATACCATTACAGGCCGCATTAGCGGTGAGCAGAAAATTCACATAATAACGGCCATTACACTAACGTTACAGCACGTAACGTCCATTACGTCATGTTACGGCCGACAGCCCCTTACACTACTGCATGCGCACCTTCCTTATCTCCTCGAATCAGCTCCATTTTGTGTGTTTCTCCATCGTCTAGCTTAGATCTCCTCATTTAAAGCCTCCAAAGAACCGAAAAGCAGCTTCGAAGCCTTCGATTTGTTGTGCTCCGCAAGCTGAGTTCACTCTTTCACTCTTCGTCTCCTTTGTACAGCTTCAATCTACTTATCTAAAGCTTCAAAATCCCCAAAATCAGCTTCGATTTTTGCCTTGAAGGGGTTCTTCACAGTTCCCAACCATCGTAGGTCTGCTGACTAGCAGTTCATCGTGAAAGTGCTCGATTTTTCCCTTTTGTCATTCGTCTCCTTCGTCCAGCATAAGAACCCAAAAATCAGCTTCCAACCTTCAATTTGTCACTTGAAGGAGCTGTGCTCTGCAGGTCGCCTCCATTCGCAGCCTCACAGCTCCAAAAATAAGCTTTGAAGCCTTCAATTCCTCCAAATTTTGGAGGCTTGCAGGTTGCAGCTCTCTCACAACTTCCGTCAGGACTCAGTAGTGGGTATGTTTGTTTCTTCACTCTTCAGCTCTTCTACAGTTCTACTTCATTGGTTTTTGGTTAGTATAATTGTAAATTACTAATTTATTATAAATTAACAATTTAGTTTGTTTTATAATTTCAGTTTATACTTTATATTTATTATTTAATTAGTATGTAAATTTGTAAATGAATGCATAAGTAGAATTTATTAATTAAAATTAAAAATTAGTATAAAATTATTAAAATATAAAATTTATAGAGTTACTTGGAGAGTTAGAACTTAGAAACTTAGAGTACAGATTTAGTAAAAAATTATTAACTAATATTCTACATATTTATTTTTGTAATACCTTGACAATTAATAATTAATATTAGATCCACAATTTATAATAAATTATAATTTCTACACAATTAGTCAAGTCTCAATTCTTAAGTGACTCAAGTACACTACCATTTAAATAATTAAATTGTAAGATTTACAATTCCATATTTATTTTGTTAAATTGTAAATTGTAATATAAATTATTGTATTATATATGTATAAATCAACTAAAATTTTTAATAGTTAGCAACTTAAAGTTTAAATTTAATCCATCATTTATGTAATATTATTATGTAATTAACTAATTAATTAATTATGTACCATTTTATTCTTAATTTATTGTATAAGGATGATAACTTTTTCTTTTTTTACTTGTGTAGAAATCATCTAATCAAGCACCAAGATGCCACGTGATAAAAAAGGAACTGAAGAGCTACCTAGTGAAAACATTGGTTGGCATTTTGCTACTCCAGTGGAAGGTAGTAGACATGTTATCTTATGTAAATTATGCAAAAAGACAATTAGAGGATGAATTACACGATTGAAACAACACTTGGCACACAAAAAAGGTTAGGTGTCTTCATGTCTAAATGTAACCACGCAAGTGAGAGAAGAAATGATGAAACATCTACAACAATATGCAGAGAAGAATAAAGACAAACAAAAAAGGCAAGATGAAGTAAAAGCTCAAATTAGAGGAGAAATTGAAATTTTGAGCGACAAAGAAAATTTAGATGAGGAAACAATGAGATTTGTTATGAACAGGGTGGTGACTCTAGTAGTGGCAGTGCCGGTGGTTTTGGTAGAGCTCAGTCACAAAGTGTTCAAGAAGCTGGAGGCAGTGGACAAAAATGGATTAACCCTAATGCCCCTGAAGCTAGATTAAGAGCGATAGATCCTACTTCAAAAAGAAGTAGGAGTGCCAAGCAACCAAAAATAAATACCAAAATTATGAAAGGTTTAACGAGTAAACTAGGAAAAGCAGTGGGCAAATTCCTAATTTATAATCGAATTCCAGCGAACGTAGCTGACTCTCCATTTATGTAGTCGATACTTGATGTCGCTGCAGAGGTTGGAAAGGGGGCAAAGGGTCCATCACCCTATGAGGTCTCTGAAATATATTTAGAGCAAGAGTATCAGGAAATGAAAACTTATATATCTTCTTTTGCTGCCATTTGAAAGAAGAGAGGTGTAACCATTATGTGTGATGGTTGGTTAGCGCCCACAAGAAAAACACATAATAAACTTTTTAGTTTACTCCAATAAAGACATTGTTTTTCACAAGTCAGTTGATGCCTCTGATGTGCCGAGCCGAACAACTGAATATTATTTTAGGTAATTTCTAATTTTAATTAACTTGAGCCACTTGATGAATTGCATATTTTTAATTAACTAGTAGTAATTGTTAAATCTATAATTTCATTTCAGATCAATGGATGAGGTGGTTGAAGAAATTAGAGAGGAAAATGTTGTCTAAGTAGCAACCGATAATGAAGCTGCAATGAAGGCGGGAGGAAAATTATTAATGCAAAAGAGACCCAATCTCTACTGGACAGCGTGTGCAACTCATTGCATAGACCTTACTCTTGAAGACATTAGTAAAAAAAGTAATGTAAAGGTCTTAGAAAATGCTAAAATAATTATTTTTTTTTGTTTACAACCAAACGTGGACAGTGAATTTCATGAAAAAATTCACAAATAATAGAGAATTGCTTCGTCCCGCCATAACTCGATTATCCACCAACATTATTGCCTAGGAGACAATTGCATAAACATGCATCAAGGGAAATGTTCACATCTGATGCTTGGAAAAACTCAAGGTTTCAGATGGCAAAATCTGGCTTAGCATATGATGCGAAGAAGATTATCTTAGGGAAATAGTTTTGGCAAAGGCCTCCAATATAATTGAAGTACAAAAACCCATAGTGAAAGTTCTTAAATTGATTGATGGTGATGAAAACCAACTATGGGTTTCATATATGAGGCAATTGATAGGGCAAAGTTGGCAATTCAGAAAGACTGCCGATTCTACAAAGATTATTGGAAAATTATTGATCATTGAAGTAGTTTTCAATTGCATCAAAACTTACATGCAGCTAATAAGTGTAAATAAAATACAATTTTTTATTATTTCAACTTTAAAATCATGTGTAATTGCATTAAATGTTACAACATTAATACACTATAATTGATTAGAATATTTTTAAATTTAATTTTAGGATATTTATTGAACCCCCAATTTCTGTACGGTGCCCCACCCCTTTCTGAAATTGCTTGAGAAGTTATGGATGGAGTTAAAAAAGTGATAACCAAGCTGGTGCCTGATATAGACACTCAAATTTGGGCTATTAATCAAATAAGTATTGGGTCTCTATTGAATAATGAATTATTTTAGCATTTTGTCATACTTTCTATAATATATATCTAATTAATTAATTATACTTCACCATCTTCACTTTTTTAGTTGTTGCTATATCAAGATAGGTAGGAGACATTTTGGCACTCCACTAGCTCAAAGGGTAGTGAAACAAATAAATCTTGGTAAATGTGGCTAAATAATGGATGAATGGATCTATTTTATCATTTTTATGTTCAAATTTGACTTTTCAAACATACAATATATTGACGTGTGTTTTTCTTCTATCATTTATGTAGCTGAATGGTAGATTCATTATGATATATGTGCTCCTGAGCTACAAAAAATAGCAATCAGAATTCTTAGCCAAACCACGTCAGCTTTGAATTGTAATTGGAGCACATTTAACCTCATCCATATGAAAACAAGAAATAGACTAAAGTACATGAGACTACAAAAACTTGTTTTCGTGCATTACAACATGAGGTTAAAGTTGAGACATACAATGAGAAAAAGCCAACAGGACATTGAAGATAGCTTTAACCCTATTAATTTGAACTATAATTTTGAAGAAAATGATCCTTTGAGTCCATGGTTACTGGAGAGAGAGAGGCATCATTACTCGACAATCAGGACAACTCAAATTGATTAGATTAAAAGGTCAATGGTTCTGCACAAGGAGATGATCAACCACAAATAAATGTGCACAATTCAAGTTCAAGTTTGAACATACACAAAGTGATGATAATCTTGGTTTGAGCCCACCAAGTGACGATGATGGTGGTAGTGGACCTAGTGATGTAGGGACTGGGGCTGGGGGTGATGGTGGTAGCGGTGCAGAATATGATTATGGGTATGATACAAGGACATCATTCGTAGGGGAAACATATCCTCATAGTCGTTATGGACTACTTGATATACTCGAAAATTATGACTTGGGTATTCCTCCAGGGTACCAATCTTCACAACCCAGGAGAAGGAGTGCTACTAGTGGTGACCCTAGTGAAAGTCATAGTGCACAAAGTAGAAGAAGTCACCAACACCGAGATCGTGATTTTGCTGAAGATTTAAATGGTGTGGTTCGTAGTTTTGGCAACTTTGGTTTAGATGATTCACCATCACAATCATATGGATCTCATCTAGCATATCCATCATCTCATAGTGAGTATTCTTCTACACACTACCCAAAGGAGGAGATTATGCACCTCCTATATTAGTTGGCTTTCACCACCGGTACATTTTTAGGAGCAACAACGAAGTAACGTAAACTTGAGTTTATTCAGCTATATATTTCCACAAGGGTGGGGAGATAATTCTTAATCCCAATCTCAAAATATAGATGCAAATTATGAAGACCCTCCACGTCATTCTTTTTGGTGGTGACATGTGTTATGTTATAAATTTGTAATATTGTGTTCATGTATTCAACTATTTATTGATATTTGATACCAATCATTTTTCAAATTCATGTATGTGCATATATTTTAACTCCACCTATGATGCACTTAATTTCCTAATTTATTCACACACAACCGGTCCCAAGTCCAGGTTAAGGAGGAGGGTTGCGTTAGGTAGCTAACAACCAACGTAAAATTTGTCAGATCACTATGATATGAATCTTTACTGAATATTTGTTGGGTCGTCCCCTATAAGCGACGCGTTGCACTTGAACCACCCGGGTGTAGCGAAATGTGGGCGAGGGTGGGCTAGGTCATCGTCCCGAAGCGACGCGCCGTGTCGGCAATTGGGTACGATGTCAAATATGCGAGGGTTCCTGCATCATTCTGGACGTGGGCAGGTAAAAACATTAGTTCAGGAAACTAGGATTAGATTAGCAACTTGGAATATAGGGACACTCACAGGTAAAGGCATGGAAATTGTGGATATAATGATTAAAGAAGAATTAATATAATTTGCCTTCAAGAAACTAAGTTGATGGGAGAGAAAGCTAGAGAAATCAATAAATCAGGATTTAAACTTTGGTACACTGGAAAAGAAAAACAAAAGAATGGAGTAGGCATTATTATAGACAAAAACTTAAAAGATAACGTTGTGGATGTAACTAGAGTAAGGGATAGAATTATAAAAATCAAGATGGTATTAGGACGAGATCATAAATATCATTAGTGCTTATGCTCCTCAAGTTGGCTTAGCAGAAAATCTTAAGAGACAATTTTGGGAAGATATGGATAGTATTATACAATGCATACAAGGGACTGAGAAAATATTTATAGGAGGAGATCTGAATGAATACGTTGGAAGAGATAATAAAAATTATGAGAGAATACATAGAGGATATGGATATGGAGACAAAAATGAGTTGGGGGAGATGATCTTAGACTTTACTATGTCATATGATTTTAGTATAATGAATACTTGCTTTAAGAAGAGAGAACACTTAGTAACCTTTAAAAGTGGACAAAATAGAAGTCAAATAGATTTTTTTTTAACTAGGAGGGTAGATCGTTTATCATGCAAGGATTGTAAAGTTATTCCAGGTGAAAGCCTAACCACACAACATAGAGTCTTAATGTTAGATATATATACATTAAAAAATGGAAGAAAAAGGATAAAATATACCAGTGTAGGAGAACTAGATGATGAAACCTAAAAGGAGAAAATATAATAAAATTTAAAAATAAAATGATCAAAGATGGGGATTCGACCTTAGAGGATGGGATAGATACAAATACTCTTTGGAATAGATTAGCTAGCTCTATTAAAAAGATAGCAAAAGAGATTTTAGGTGAATCAAGGGGAAGATTCTCGAATAGCAAAGAGAGTTGGTGGTGGGATAAGGATGTATAAAAATAAAGACAAAAAGAATTTAGTATAAAACGTGGCAAAAATATAGAAACAAAGATAACTTTGAAAAATATAAGGAGGCAAGAAAAGATGCAAAAAGGGCCGTTAGTGAAGCTAAATATAGATCATTTAATAGTTTGTATGATAAATTAGGTACAAAAGAAGGGGAAAGAGATGTATTTCAACTTGCTAAAGCTAGAGAAAGGAAGAGCAACGACTTAGGAAATGTAAAATGTATAAAAAGTGAGGATGATATTGTATTGGTTAAGGACGAAGATATTAAAGAAAAATGGCGAAGTTACTTTATTAAGTTGTTTAACGAAAACCAAATAGAAGGCTTAAATTTAGAATTGTCAAATGAGGAAAAGACTAAAAATATAAGATTTATTCGCAAAATTAGAGTTAACTAAGTTAAGTTGGCACTAAAAAAGATGAATAATGGGAAAGCTATGGGACCAGATAACATCCCAATTGAAGTTTGGAAATGCTTGGGTGATAACGGAATTATATGGTTAACTAATTTATTTAATACAATTGTAAAAACTAAGAAAATGCCAGATGAATGGAGGAAAAACACTTCAATACCTATAAAAAATAAAGGAGATATTCAAAATTGTAATTACTATCGTGGAATTAAACTTATGAGTCATAGATG